>NW_026896352.1:0-215720 GCF_033153095.1 Gastrolobium bilobum | reverse complement strand
GCTTGTGATTTCAAAGCCACAAATTTTACATGGAAAGATTTTAGATAATTGAATATCTCTGAACCTCTCAATCACATCATAATCTCTAATCATCATGCTTGATATGCTCACAGATTTACGGCTCAGTGCATAAGCTACAACATTAGCCTTGCCAGGATGATATTTCAATTCAAAATCATAGTCTTTTAGGAAAGCTCTTGTGATCGCTGAATACTGCAAATTGCATTCCATACAAGAAATGCCTCCACTGTTTCAATCCAAAAACAATTGCAGCAAGCTCAAGGTCATGGGTCGGAAATTTTCTTCATGTGGTTTCATTTGCCTCGATGCATAAGCTACCACTCGCCTATCTTGCATCAGCACACAACCCAATCCCTTTTTAGAAGCGTCACTGTATAACTCAAACTCACCTTCCGGGTCGGGAAGTACTAACATCGGAGCTGTCATCAATTTCTCCTTAAGGCTCTGAAAGCATTCTTCACATTCTTGTGTCCAAACAAATGGAGTATCTTTCCGGGTCAAACGGGTCAATGGCAACACCATGGCTGAAAATTCTTTAATGAATCTCCGGTAATAACCAGCCAAACCCAGAAAACTTCTTATTTCTGTTACTGTCTTGGGTCTCTCCCAATCAACAATTGCCTCTATCTTGCTAGGATCAACCGCCACTTCATCAGCAGAAATAACGTGACCCAGAAATTGCACCTGAGAAAGCCAAAATTCACATTTAGAAGGCTTTGCATATAACTGTTTCTCTCTGAGAATTTGCAACACAGTTCTCAAGTGACCTTCATGCTCTTCCTTACTCTTGGAATATATCAGGATATCATCAATAAACACAATCACGAATTGATCCAGAAACGGATTAAATATGCGATTCATGTAATCCATAAACACCGCAGGAGCATTAGTGAGTCTAAATGGAATTACTTAATACTCATAATGTCCATATCTAGATCGGAAGGCAGTCTTCGGAATATCTTCCTGCCTAATTCGGATTTGATGATAACCCGACCTCAAATCAATATTTGAGAACACACAAGCACCCCTCAACTGATCAAGCAAATCTTCTATGCGAGGGAGAGGATACTTGTTCTTCATGGTAACCTTATTCAACTGACGGTAATCAGTGCACAATCTCATGCTACCGTCCTTCTTCTTAACAAATATGACTGGTGCTCCCCACGGGGACACACTTGGCCGGATAAACTGCTTAGCCGAAAGCTCTTCAATATGCTTCTTTAACTCGGCTAATTCCGGTGGTGACATCCGATACGGAGCCAGAGAGATAGGGCCCACGCCAGGCAATAGATCAATCGTGAACTCAATCTCTCTATGAGGAGGAAGTTGTGGAATTTCATCTGGAAACACATCCACAAACTCCCTCACCACGGAAATAGTGTCAATCTCCTCATGACTTCCGCCTACTAAACCCCCCACAAAGACATATCCCAATGCCCCGGCCCTCAAAGCCTTTCTAACCTGCAACACAAATAGATATAGGGAAGAACTAGTAGCAGAATCATCAGCATCAAGCACAATCCTTTTACCACAGCAGTCTATCATAGCACAGTTCTTTGACAACCAGTCCATACCCAAGATAACTTGAAGGCTAATCATAGGTAAACAAATAAAATCCAGCACGTAATCTCAGCCTTCATATTTGAACTCAACATCTTTACACAACACGGATGTATAACACTCCTCTTCAGTAGCAGTAACCACTTTCATTGGAGGGCGAATGTCGTACATTTGCAAATTTAGCCCAACGGCCATGAAATCAGACGTACAGAAGTGTGTAGCTCCTGAATCAAACTACACTTCAACATCCGTATTATCAATATAAATTGTACCTTTCACTAGATTTGGAGCCTTCTCCGATTGTTGACGGTCCATGGTATATACTCTACCAACCGTCTGAGACTCTAGCATAGGTGGAACAACAGAGACAGGAACAACAGTAGCTTGAACTGCCATAGTCCTCGCTTCGTTCTGAGGACACTGCCTGGAATAGTGACCGGATCTTCCACATTTAAAACAGATCAATTCACCGGTAGCACATGGACCTCTATGCTCCTTGCCACATCCCTTGCATTTGGGAAGAGGTCCTCTATCAACAAAATTCTTCTGGGTCCCGGGCTTTTTGAACAAGTCAAAGGGCCTATTCACATTCAGCTTCTTGCCTTGCATCTTTCTGTTCTTCCAATAACCTGAGCCTGTTGCTTTATTGGAACTAGGTGTCTGGCCCTCAGAAGGCTTCTTGGTTTGGGACACCTTGTACACTTCTTCTACCTTCCTGCACTGATTTACAAACCGACTGAACTCTCGGATGTCACAATTTGACATCTTCCGAGACATCTTCTCATTAAGACCCCATTGGAACTTGGAGGTCATTTCAGCAGGAGTAGGTAAGGCTCGCCCATAGTTGGCGTACTTCACCAACTCATTGAACTTTGCAAAGTATTGGTCAATAGACATCGACCCTTGCTTGAGATCGTTATACTCATTCTGCTTCTGTTCCCTAGCCTCTCTAGGAAAATAGTTATCCCAGAACAATGTATCGAACAACCGCAGGTGATTTCCCGGCCTTTAGCTTCTAGGGGCGGTACAGTATTAGTCCACCAATCCTCCGTTTCTTCTTCCAGCATGTACACGGAGTAGATTAACTTCATTGCGTCAGGGCATCTCATCACCCTAAAGATTTTCTCCATCGCTTGGAGCCATTTTGCAGCCGCCATTGGCTCATAACCTCCCTTAAAAGAAGGAGGTTTGTGTTTTCGGAAAGCCATCAATCTTCTTTCCTCCACTTCATGGTCACCGACATTTTCAACTCGAGGTTGACGAACCTCGGTGTGATGACTACGACTTCCAGAATGCTGACTACCCTCACCTTCATTGTTACCCACTACACCCTCTTCCTGTGAATGAGGTGGAGAAGGCGTAGCAGTGTGAGGAGGAGGAGTGGGTTGCCGGTTCACGGGCCTAGGACCCCTCAACGTCCACAACTCAGTCATCATTGCGGCCATGGCAGTCCGCGAGTCTTCATTTGTTTTCATTAGATTTTCATTGGCTTGCCTGCTAGCAGCCAACTCCCTCTGAACGGCTGCAAGAGCTTCAGCCACTGGATCAGGCTGTACGCCCGTTGCCCCACGGCCACTTCTAGGCCTCACAAGAGCAGCCAAAACAGGTTCTGGCTGAGCATTGGTGTTTGATGGTCCAGGGTTGTTTCGGTGCCTCGTCATGTCACTACACATGTTACACAAATGAGTGAGTTGATCAGGCCCACACTTTGTGATCACAAAAGCAATAAACATAAAGAGTACTAAAACAATTATAAAGCATCAAACACTAAGCATACTCAACAATAGCTAACAGTTATTCCCTACGAAACTGCTCTGATACCATAAAATGTAACACCCCGTTCTAGAACCGGATTGTTATCATTGCGTACGGCATTAAGCGCAGTTACAATCACATTGGTTCAATTAGAAAACCGGATAAATTTTTCCTTTTTAAACAAGCCAGATTTAAATAACCAAGTGCGTGATTGTAACTATATATACTTCGCGGAATAGTGGGACTAAACTTAATATTATATTCTAATTCTACTTGACAATACGTCGTTAAATGTCTTCATCACTTTAATTATCAAATTAATTATAAACTCCTTTTTATGATTCCCATCTTGTACTATGTTATAGGATTCTTCATTAGCTACGTGTGGGTTCAAACCGCGCTCAAATCGGAGCACCGTAGCCAAAGTTATGCATTTTCTAAGAAAAGGGTGTGAAACCTCCAGAACCCCCGCGCCCGCAGCGTGATATCCACGCCCAGAGCGTGGGAAAACAGAAAGTTGACGCCCCAATCGTGGATCTGGCACCCCAAGCGTGGATGCTACTGTCTGGTCTCGTAATTTGGCGCCCTAAGCGTGAATTTGGCGCCCCAGGCGCCATCCACAGGGCTGGGTGACCCAAAACAAGGTCATTTAACCTACCTATGGTTTTCCACTCATAACTTGAGATATACTCACTCAAATTACATCATTTTGGTCTCTATGGAAAGCTAAGAGAAATGTCTACAACTTTCATAGAGACATCAAAGTCCAATTCCATCACATTGGGTGTGAAAATTGGTCAAACGGACAGGATGTATTTGTTTTCTCAACATTTCCCAATTTAGCACTAGGTACCTAATTTAGTTTCCAGTCAACAATCCAATACTTAATGAGCATACATATAATAAACTTAAAGTATTCATCAATTACAAATCATGTTCATTACAATTCATGGAACTTAGCTTACAAAACACTATGATCATTCCCTTGGCTCCCATCAACAAAAGAGATGACCAAAGGCATGAGCATAGGCTAAGTCCATTCTAATATACAAATCATACATCTATCAATGGTCTATGAATTACAATCCTATACATGTGAGCTACAAAACAACATGTATAATATCAAAGTACTGGACCCTCATGCATCAATACTAGTCCAAGTATGGCCACTTGCCACTGGTGGCTCCTGCAGCATCCTTACCTGAAAGGGGGTCCCCACAACACGAGGTGAGATATACGAATATATCCAGTAAACCAGGGGTCCTTGGAGCATCTCTCCACCCCACAGTTCCATATCAGTGTAATAGCAATAACAATAATAATGCAGTAAATACATATCTATGCAAAGTGCAATACATCTCCAGGAGAAATCCCTCGAGCTCTCAAGTTGTCCTAAGGAAACTCAGATGCAAATAGTCCTACTGGCCAGCTAACTACCAAGTATGATTTACGCATCGTCATGCAACATACCAACATAGGGAAACACCATCCTATGCCATACCAAATGCATACACATACGTATAACAAAATATTACACTATTTTATTGCATTTATATACACAATCACAACCTCTACCCTTTCAGGGCTTGGTGGAACAGTCAAGGGAATTACACCCAAGGTCCGAAGGCTTACCTCAAAGCTTCAGCAACCTTAGTTCACCACCAATGTCAACAATACTCTACTCCAAAACCAACACCTACACATGGTGTAATGCAATCAACACATTGCATCCAAGAGTATTTCACAATCAACCATCAACTACTCAATTCAAAACACAACACAAGTATGAGCTTACCAATTCCAATGAGCTACTCAAGCTCCATAGCTTGCTCAAGCGGTTGATCACTCACGGTCGGTCCAAATGTCTCAATCCTAGACATCATTAGGACACAATCATCAATCAACCAAGCCATACCATTTATCAACAATGCAAGGAATCCAATATCTAAGTGTCATATTCTTGCCATTTTCCAAATATAATCATTTAGCTATCTAAGCTCATTTTCACCGATTAAATGACATTCTTAGCATTTTCCATAACATGCTCTAAGCTCCATTCTTCCTAGAACATAGCTAATTTAACAACATTTCATCAAAACCCCAATTCACTATTCATTGAACCCTAACTCATGCAATTTTCCATGAAAATAAGGTTCAAGGGGTAAAATCTTACCACCAATGGGCTCACAACCAAGCAAGGAGCGTTCCTCAAGCTCCCGTGGAGGTAGAACTTCCCAAAACCCCAAAATCTCTCAAATGGCCGAATTTTTGAGAGGCGATATCTCTCTCCACAATGCTCCCCACTCAAAACAAAGCTAGGAATATGAAAGAGGGCGAGATTCTAAGCGATTTAGGCTTTTGAATCACTCCAATCGGTTAAGATTTGCTCTCTCTCTCTCTCTCTCTCTCTCTCTTTCTCCCTTCCTTCTCCCTCCTTTCTCCTTCTTCTTCTTTCTCCTTCTTTTCTTTCTTCGGGCGACGGGAAATATAGGGGGGTTTGGGGCTCTTTTGGTTTTAGTCACTTAACATAGGTTAAGTGGCTTTAAGCGGGTATTGGTTCGTCTATCTATTCAACTCCAATAATTACCAAACTTTACCCAAAAGTCTGGAATATTATTCTAGGAATATTACTATTTTTATTTTTATATTTTGAGTACTTTTGTCAGTACCTATTTATACCCCTTAATTCTCACTGAGTACACTTTTTAACTCCAAAGTGACTCAGATTCATTTAATTAAGCATTATACTTAATTTCACTCAGTAAAACATGCTTAATTAATTAATTACACTTGATTTACGAATTAATTAAGATGGGCTATTATAGGAAGCTTGTCATCGATGTAAGTGTTGATTCCAGCATTTGAGAGTGAAGCGTGGAGATGAGAAACGATGTTGTCACGAGTGTCATCCCCTCTGAAGTTTAGGAATACGTCGTAGACCCATTGAGGGTTCGACGATGAAGAAGTCATTGACTCGATGAAACGAATTGGCATCCCATCACTTATATTTAAAGATGGGCTTATCTTTTCTCACGTGATAGCATCTCTTATGCTATAAAATATGGGAAAAATAAGTATTTTTTTTTTGGAGTATACCAGCATTCGAACAAGGACCATGATGGTGTTCTCCTTCAACAAGCAACAACTACCATATTGACCATAAATGCTGTAAAATAAAATAAAATAAAAAAGTATTTTAAAAGCACGTAAACTTCTGAGCTTTTAGGCGATGATTTATATAAAGTTTGACTGCTAAGATTGTCTATAAATTTTAAAAATTATATTATTTTCTGTTTTCATTCACATTATTCACGTGTAAAGTAAAAAAAAATTAAATTAAATTTACACAAAATTTTGTTAATAAAATTTTGTATAAGTCAGTAAAAGAATATGTCTTATGTACTTTTAAAAGATATCCATCCACTTAACTCATAAAATAAACAGGTCAAAGTAATGGTTGTTAAAAAAATTAAAAATGAAAAAAGAATATTTTTTATTCCTCGCAATATGAATCTTTAACGACATCAGAAAATAATTTCATTTTAAAGATCGACTCTAAAATGATATAAATTAAAAGAAAAAAATGTAAAAATACTTTAAATTATAATAAAAAATTAATTTAAATAATGTTTGAGAAATATTAAATATTAAAAAATGAGAAAAGTGTTTATCATTTTAAATGACATAAACTTACGTCATTTTAAGAGAGAGATAGACACAACATAATTTTTTTATTTAAAATTTAAATTAAAAAAATCATCAACTTTTTCTCTCTCATAATTTTCATTTGTTTGTCTATCTCTCTCCTAAAATGACATAACTTATATTATTTAAAATGACAAATATCAAACCCTTAAAAGATATACATAATTAATTTAAAAGAATTAAATTTATAAAAATGAAGTTAAGACAGACATATATGAGTTATTCTTTAAAAAAAGAGAGTAAAGATATTAAATTACTCGAGCAAGATAAGACAACAAGTTGAGGCCTGAGGGGATGTGTTTTCTAAAAAAAAATAAAAAAAAAATTTCCTACAACAACTTCTTCCAGGTACCCACTATGAGACCAAATGATAAACACTACCAGAAGGAAATGATTTAATACCCAATTTCAAATTCAATACAAAATAAGTTCATAAATAAAATCAAGGGAAGAATGTGTATCCTTTTAAATGATATAACTTGTGTCATTTCACTTTCGCAAAGAGACGAGACTCATACCTTTATATTTTTTTGTACACTCTCTTCTTTTTTATCTATCTCTTTCTCTCTCTTAAAATGATACAATTTTATATTCTTTAAAATGATACGTACTTTTCACTAAAACCAATATTGAAAAAAAATGGACGGGGACAAATTTTAAGCACAATCAAATCCTAGTGTCACAAAAGAAAAATGAAGACAAACGGAAGCAGAAGTTTCTCATTCAATTTGAACAACTGACAATGTGATTTTTTCAATATAATAAGTCAGCAATTCATGTATTTTTATGCAAGAGCATCACACGCACTTAACCAATTGCCTAAACTTGTCAAGTGCATTTCTGACCAAAATAATTAGCATGAACATTTCGTAAACTCTTGATTGTAAAATAAACAGATATAAGATATTTTTGCTAAGGAATCACTTATTTCTTTTACAACAACAACATAAGACTTTTCCCACTACGTGAAAATCACATAATTGTTTTATCAGAATTAAATTAGAAGAGATGATTGAAGCAACTTGATATGCCTCCAGCATATGTATAAATCTAAGTCAAAAAGAGAAAGAATATTGATTAATCTTGAATAAAAAGGGCAATATTTGTTGTTAATTTGATAAATCTCAATCAGAGATCGTACAACTGATTTTCTACTGATTTTGTTGGAAAACAGACAAACTGGAGCCAAATTGAAAGCAACCAACTGAAGCCCCACGCTGACAGCGTGGGTGTGGCGCTAGTAGCGCTAGAGGAACTTTTTCTTCCAGAGGCATCCACGCTCACAGCGTGAATCTCGCGCTAGTGGCGCCAGACAGTCTTACATACCACGCTCACAGCGTGGGAACCACGTTAGTAGCGTGAACTCCCAGCCTTGTTAACAGAACTCCCACGCTGCCAGCGTGGGATCCATGCTAGTAGCATGGGAAGTGCGGACAAATTAGCAATAAATCCTATTTTGAATCAGAGAAAGGTTTGATTGAGATTTACGACGAAGATTTAATCAAGATATTTGAGCAAGACTCAAAGTCTATAAATAAAGGCTTAGACTCCTAGAGAAAATTATCTTTGGCTGGAGAGAATTGTGAGGATCAGAGAATTGAGAGAATTCTTGAAGACTCGCACTGGAGATCAGGATTCCACCGGAGTTGAAGACTGAAGACCATTGATCTTCCATCTTCTTCTTCTTCTTCTTCTTCTTTTCTTTTTCTTTCATGAACAATTTCTATTTTAATTTGTTTAAGTCAGCTATGTCTAGCTAGTTTCTTTTTGTAGTTGGGATCACAGACCCGATGTGAATCCTTTATATTTCCTGTATTGATATTTTATAAATTAATTAGTTAATTTATTTTATTCTACCTGTGTTAATTTTTTCATATCCTAATTAGAATTGGCCACTCTAATTATAAGGCTTTGAGGGTTAGAATTCACTATAGACATATTGGGGTTTTAATCTAGACAAGGGTAGAATAACAATTTGTGCATGACCTAGACATAGGCTTACATAGATTGCAGGCTTATAATTCATTTGCTTAATGCTTAATTCAAGAGGGATTACTAAGACATTAGAATTCTGATTGGGTTAAAGGATTGAAATCACTAAGACATTAGGGTTCAACTATTTTATAGGAAAATAATGAATTGTCTGAGCAAACCAATTAGTTAATTATAAAATACAATATAGGAATATAAGGGAGGATCGGAGGTGAAGTGCATCTTGGCTACAGTCTTTTTACAAATTTTTCACCAGTATTTTCTTAACATTCTTGATACTCTTGCATGCGTTCAACTTTAATTCTTCTTAATTTTCTGTTTTTAAATTTAATTGTTTTTAAATTCTGTTTTGAATTTTCAAAATCAACTACCTTCACCATACAAACAAATTTTCTTCTCCAACTTAAGAGGAATAGTTGATTTAATACTTGGTGCATTAATCCTCGAGGGAACGATATCTTATTTATTACTTTATTACTTGAAACGAACGGTATACTTGCCGATTTCGCAACACAACCACGTTTATTACAATGAGTAATATGGTCCAAACAACAGCAAATATACAAAAATAATCAAGTTGACAGGCAAAATAACAGAATGAATGACATCTTTTAATTCCTTTGAAGAAATCAATCTTTCACCTCAAGTTCAATTTAAATAAAAAGCCTTACTGCGTAACAGATATCAAAACAAAACACACATAAGAACTGAAGAAAATGTCAAACAACAAAACAACATATTTCATTACCATACAAAGCACCTTAGAAAATAATTAGACTAAAATATGATCATAGTGGAAAGAGAGAGAGAGAATTCTCCTTCTCCCTCTCCCACGAACCACCATTACTCACTAGGAAGAAGGAAGAGAGTTTACCCTACACGTAAACCACCTCATTCCAATTTTAATTGCATGTTCTTGTTCCCTTATAAGGATACAGTCTCGAGAGAAAGAGAGAAAAGAAAGAAACTAAGCAATTATGAAGAAGTGTGAAGACAAGAGTGAGAAATTCTACATAAGGAGTTGAAAGCTAAAATTGGACCTTCCAGTAAAATTGGGGAAAAATTTTACAGTCACGAAGTAAACGTGATCATAAGCCAGATCGGGTTCACTAGATTTCTAACAAAAATAAAAACTGAACCGAATTGGTACAAATGAAGGGGAGAGATCGTAAATGTGGGATCGATATAGACAGTAAAATCTTACTATCTTAATTTTAATTAAAAAAATAATATTTATATAATGTAAAATTTGTTTTCAAATAACATTTATATAATGTATCAAATAACATTTACCAAGTGCTATTCCATTTTTTTTTCTAAAAATATGTTTTTCTAATTTTATCTTTCATGACAAAAAATTGCTATGCCAGACCCAAACAAGTCCAAAACCTCTAATAAAGAAAATAAATAAACTTATTAATGTTGTAATTTATTTGAAAATAAATATATAGTTTATTATCGATTGATTATTTTTTCTCTCTTGCTCCAAGGATCTTTACCTTTCAATTAGGCGATCAGACACACCATAGCACAATGTAGGCTACTGATATGCATCCAGCATATGGGTAAATCTAAGCCAAAAAGAGAAAGAATGTTGATTAATCTTGAATATAAAGGCAATAATTACTGTTGATCTGTTAAAATCCCAATCAGAGATTGCAGAACTGATTTTGTGTTGATTTCATAGGAAAAACAGACAAACTGGAGCTAAAAAGAAAATTGCTAAACTAAAGGCCCACGCCAATAGCGTGGGTGTGGCGCTGGCAGCGTGAAGAAGACTTTTCAGACAGAGGCATCCACGCTACTAGCGTGAAACTCACGCTAGTAGCGCCAGAGTTCAGGAACAGCCCGAGGCATTAACGCTACTAGCGTGGCACTGACCCTAGTAGCGTGGAGCTCCAATATTGTGAACAAAACTCCCACGCTAGTAGCGTGGTAGGTGCGGAAAATCCATATTAAATCTGATCAGTATCAGCAGAAGATTAAAATGAGATTTTAAATGAAGATTCAATCAAGATTCTACACAAGGTCAAAGACTCTATAAATAGAGACTAAGACCTGAAGAGAACAGAACTTTAGCACGAGAGAAATTGCGAACAACAGGAATCGGAGCAAGCTCTTGGTGACTGAAGATTCAAGATTTCTTCTTCTTCCGGTTATTATTTTATTTTTATGAATTCTTTTCTATACATTAAATTGTCAGACATGAATATGTCTGGCTAGTCTTTTATTATTGTGGTAAGGGTCACATCCCTTGATGTGAACCCCTTGTAGTTTGGATAATTTTTATATTTAATTATTTCAATTGTATTTATTTTATCCTGCTCTTCATCTATAATTCTTCTAGAATTGATCACTCTTTTGGGATTGCGAGGGTTAGGGTTTTCAATAGGAATATTGAAATTCTAGTTTCTGACAGAGGGTAAAATAATTGTTCATGTACGCAATAGGGATAGGCTACATGAATTGCAAACGTGGAAAATTCATTGGTTTAAAGGCTTAACTTGAAAAAGGATTTCTAAGGGATTAGGATTCTAATAGGGTTAATAAGGTTAAGATCACTAAGGAATTAGAGTTTAACCAATCAATTGATAGATGGTGAATTGTTTGATCAATGGGTAATTAAATGTAAACATTAATTAATATTGCAAGGTGGGGATTAGAAAGATGTTGGCGTCTTTTACCGCAATATTCTTTTAAATATTTTCTGAATCTTAATCTTTTATTCTCAAGTTCTCAAAATCATCTTTGAATTATTCACAAGTTTTGAATTTTTCTCAATTTTCACAATCACAAATATTCTCCAAACCACTTTTATTCATCCAACAAGAAAGGAATAGTTAAAATAATTTTGGGCCTCAATCCTCGTGGAGACGATCTCTACTTACCTTTTTATTACTTGGTACGATCAGTGCACTTGTTGATTTTACGCAACAGCTGCAGATACCTTCAGGGAAGGTTATATTTACAAATTTTTTATTTACAAACTTTTACAAATTATATTATGTACTCCTGGAACTACACTGGGTTATACTATGTACTTCGAGGAGTACATAGTGTAATTTGCAAAAATTAAAAAAAAAATTATAAACGGATCTTTTCTTTACTTTTTAAAATATAATCACGAAAAAAAAATCATAGTGAAAAAAATTATACCATAATGTGGGTTTCACGTTGGGAGATGCGTCTCTACCTTTCTCTAAATACTGCTCAAGAAAAGACAATCAAAAATTAAGAGAATGTGTTACAACAAGGTTCCTGTTATTTATGAAGTACCGATTCTAAGATGGTGTTTTTGATATGTTTTTGATACGGGATGTGGTTATGTTACTTTAAAAGTACAAATATTTTAATATGTTTCGATACATTTTAGTATCAAATAATATTTTTAATATAAAGTATATATTTTACATTAACAAAATATAATAAAAGGAAAATCATATGCACAAATAATAAATTATTCATACAAAATTGAAAAATATTTCAACTATTGTGCGGATGTGGAGTGTTATTAAAATTGATAAATAAATCAGTCTTATTTAAAATGGATGGAAATATTTTTAAAATAAAGAAGTGATAAATATATGCAAAAATATTTAAATATAAATCATGTATGTTGAATGTATTAAGTTAATTAAATTTATAATCAATTAGTATTTAATTGTCATATTTTTTATAATTAACAATGCAATTAGTCTAATATACTCAATTAAATACATCAAATACTACTCATTCATGATTGAGAATCCGTGTTGGATAGGAACCAAAACCCACACCGAGCTTCAAGGTTGGATCCAACAACAAAAGCCGACCCATAAAACAAAAAATGGTAGGCATTGAGTGAATGTGGTTGGCCGTTGAATCGAAATTGCAGTAATCGATGTGAATTATTCGATGAAAGCGAAATGTTAGGAAAACTTGACTAAAAATGTTATTTGAAATATTTCTATCAAATCTTCTTCTATACTTCTTACTTCTTAGGAGCATAAATCTTTGGGCAAAACCTGTATGAGTCCCGTCAATATAGCCAACGGGAGTAGTGCGGTCAATGTTTTATATTAACTAATGCGAATTGACGGGATTAAATGCTCTACTTTGGCACAACTTTTCAAATGTGCTTTTATTTGAAAAAATTTATGAAAAATATTGCTAATACGGTCGTTTTGCTTTATTGTTGTATATAAAGTGGTAAAGCACTGTAGAATAGGGTGTCAAATAATAAACTCAGTTCTCTTTCGTGTTTCATCTTCTTTTTCTTTGTTACTTCCTGAGGCTTTGCCCTAGCAAAATGTCACAAAAGGTGGAAGCCAATAGCAAAAGAGAAAGTGCAAAAGGTAGGAAAAGATTGTGGCAAAAGATAAACACAGTCGAAAGGGTTTCTGGTTTTATAAAATGGGTTATGGGTACAAATTTGGAACTTTAGTGTTTTTTTTTCAGAATCATTGAAATTGCGGGATCGTACGATCCAAATTGCGATTTTGATAACATTGGTTACAAGACAAAGTCAAATGTTAGAGAAGTACAAAACTGTTGAACCATAGGATTTCAAGACCGTAAAAGTGAAGTTATGATAATTACAAAGCATTAACAAGTTCAACATGGAAGCACAACATGAACAACAATGCAACAAGTCACAAATGGTACTAGAAGACTAAAGCAAAGTCAAAAATTGATAAGACTACTCAAATGTGCAAAGTAAACCTAGAAGTCAAAGTTTTCAAGTTAAAAGAAGTATTATAAGGCTCAAAGTATGAAGACTACTTAAGAAAAAGAAGACTCAATGCTTATACGGTTTGTAATGTTGTTTCGAGTCTTAGGAAGTCAATAGGCCATAAACTCATGCATTAGTGACATATAAACTTTGATCATGCATACAATAGCACACACTCATGGAAAATTGTTATATAAGTGTAAGACATGAGCATATATATATTAGACGTCACTAGAAATTATTTAGAAGTCACTGAAAATAATTCGGAGGTAATTAGATTCAAAAACCAGCTTGCAAAATGCAAAATTGTGCTGAAGTAATCAAATGCTTTCTTAGAGTAATCAATTACCTAGGCCGTTTGAAGAAGTAATCGATTACCTTATAAACAGTCATCGATTACCTGAAAGTTTTGAAGAAGTAATCAATTACTGCCCGAAAAGTAATCAATTACTATATGTTTTAAGTGACTTAAACTCAAAGTAATTCAAAAATTAGACATCCAACGGCTAGTAACTCATTTGGGCACCTATAAATACATGTCTTAGGGTTTCTGAACGTATAATTAACATTGGAAAATACCAAAACACATAGAATTCAAATTGAACCCTCATTTGGCTTAGTTTTGCATATCCTTGAGAAAAAATCCAATTACTCTCTCGTTTCTTAGTCTTTTTTCGATCTTTCTTTTGATTCTGAACGTAGGGAGATTACCCTACATCTGTTTGGACGAATTTGATTACTGTAATCGTTAGTGAGACAAGTGGAGTGATCCTAAGGGACTTAGTCTGGGTGTGATCATAGACTTGTAAAATTCCTCTTGTAAATCAATTTTCTGGCACCAGTTGGAAGCTAGAACATGGTGGAATGGATTGACCTAAGTCTGGATGTAGCTCTCAAGTGGTTAGAGAGTGAACCAGGATAAATCTTGGTGTTATTCTTCCTTTCTCTATCCTTTTAATTTTTGCTGCAATATAACTCATTTTTGATTCATTGTTTATGTTATTTTCAATATGTATTTGGGTTGGGGAATGTTTGTTTTGTTGAATAATTTTGTTCTTGCTTGTGTTCTTGAAAAGGAGTATTGTTTATTGCAAAAGAAGGCAGACATAATTCACCCTCTTTATGTGATTGTTTAGCCATTATTTTCTTTTCAAAAACCATTAATGTAACTCCACTCATCAGCTTAAGCATTTGGATTGAATTGGTTCTTTACATGGTATCAGGGTCTCGATGTCACGGTTCGATCCTCACTGCCTCCCATTAAATTAATAATTAATTAAATATTGTAGAGTTTCTTAGCACATGTAGGTGGGTCTGTGCATTATCCACCCTGCAAGCCGAGTGGACTCTCATGTGAACGAGCTTGTTAGAGAAGTATACAACTATTAATGTAATCTCACCCACCAGTTCAAGTTTTTGGATTGAATTGGTTATTTACATCAAATAGAAAAAAAGAGATAAGACAAAGAGAAAAAGGAGAGAGAATACAAAGAAAAGTAGGGTAGAATTTTTATTCTCATTAGATCAACCATTTTCAATACATGCAACATGTCTATCTAGAAATATAACCATGAATAGAGAATTGATACTCCATTAGTGTGGTGATTACAAAAATCATAAATAGGGATAATTACATTATTATTGTCAACAATTACAAAAATCATATTCAAAATTTAAGTCATCCATAATTTTATAACACGAATAAATCTAGTTGAGAGATATTTTTTCTACGAACCCAAGCCAAGCTAACTTGATTATGGTTGGACTAGTTCAGGTTAAGTGATGGGGTTGATTATTTTTTACTTTTTTAACAAACTCTATTCTAATAATGTTTTGTGTTAAGTTTTTTAAAATATTATCACAATAGTATTGATTATTAATATACTTTTAAAAAATAAAAATTTATGGTGGTTGAATTAATTCAGAATTAATTAGGTTGAGATAATCAAAATATAATACCCGAACTGATTAAAGTTGGGTTGTCGATTGGTTCGAGTTTAACAAAATTCAATCCAATTATCAGACCAACCCATGTTTTATAAATTAGTTCTAGGTGGGTCGGTTGAGTAATGATTACACCTAGAATAAGGAAGGAGGGCGAGTACTGAATTTTAAACATAAATCATAAAGGTGTCTGAACTCTGGGAGAAGATTTTTAGTGGACCGGGACCATGGTGGTCCCTTCCAAAATAGGAAAAAAGGAGGGACGGAGAGGGAAATAATAAAAAAGAAAATGATAAAAATGGAAGAAAATTTTCCATTTATAATAAAGGGACCACTAAATAAATGGTGGGCCTGGAGCATATTAAATTTTTTCGAACTCTGGCCCAAAATCAACAATCATGGTTAGTTAAATAACTGTAAACCTTAGTTGCATGATTATTTGGCTACTTCTAATATTTTGAGAACAGTGATTATTTTGTCATTGTTTTCAGTCTTTTTTACCTAAATGCCATGCTTGCAAACTTTTTTTCCAAACTGCCACGAGGGCAAGTTCGTTCAGAGAAGTAGCGAACTCTGTGTGATGATGTGTCACGTTTCTAGTGGACACGTAGTTCGCTACTGACACCAGCAAACTCCGCAGCAATTAATGCCCTGCACATTCCCACCTGTCAAGCCACGTGGCTTGCATGCAACGAAGGTCGCTGGGCACATCAGCGAACTCTGCATATTGGCTAGCATGCCACGTGACTGACATGTACCAAGTCCACTGGGGGGCAGCGAACTTGGTGCAACGACTATTTTTCACAGCCCTATATAACCCCCCCCTTCCCTTCCCCCCATTTCCCCCACCGGAGCCTGTCCCCCTCTCACTCTCTCGTATTTTTCTTCTTTCATTCTCTTCCTTTCTAATTTCTTTTCTCTCTCATTTCATTTTTCTCTCTTCATTTGAGGTTAGTAATTTATGGTTTAGTTAAATTTTTTACAGTTTTTTATTGTTATTTAAATATTTTTAATTATTATATATATGATGTAACATTAGGTTAGAAGACACAATTATGACTAAGCCATATGCATGTTAATGTTAGTAAATTCTGATAAAATCCACATTACATGCTATATATTTCATAAATTCTGATAAAATCTAATTATTTTTTAAACAGATCGATCACTCACTGATATCGGCCCTTATTGAAAGATGGCGGCCTAAGACACGCACATTCCATATGCCGATGGGTGAGGTTATAATTACGTTGGAGGATGTACACCATCTGCTGGGGTTGCCCACAGATGGAGAGGATGTATGTGGCAGCATTGGAGGCCATCCCTTCTCCCAGCTTATTACAGATTTGTTAGGAGTAGAGCCCTCCCGGCAGTGAGACTTTCATAAAAACAAAATTTCACTGACATTTCTTCGGGAACAGTTTCTGCATTACCATACCCATGCTGGCACTGAAGCTGGCCGCATGAGATACACATGTGCTTTGCTCATGCGCATATTGGGTGGTATGTTATTTGTGGAGACTGCATCCAGCTTCGTGCATGCCCAATATCTATTATTTCATGACAATTTCCAGCGGATGGGGACGTATTCTTGAGGTTCCGCCGTACTAGCTACCTTGTACAGGGAGTTGTGCAAGGTCACAGAGCCACGATGATCAGACATGGGGGTATGAGCTCTGTTACTACAGTTGTGGGCATGGACGTGTTTCCGTACTATCTCACCAGGGCTCCCTTATATCATTGACGTCCACGCTATATTTGGGGCCAGGTCTCTACCTTTTGCTATTTATATTTTCCTTGCAATCAATGTACACAGCTGTTTTATAACTCCATTTTGTGTTTATTACGTTATGCAGTAATATTGTTTGTCTAATTATTTTGCAGATTTAATATCTATACGTCGAGATGGATTCGGTTCCCCCACATCAGACACTACCGTCATCACATTGACGTTATGCCCATTCGCGGGATATGGTGGAGGTCACACAATGGATTCTCTGCACATAGGCCATCGTCCGAGGAATTGCGTAGATGGTTAGCCGTATGTCCACTCATACACTACCAGATTTTCGTGTACCAGTAGCCCGATAGAGTGCTTAGGAAATTTGGTTTTAGGTAGCCGATCCCGAGTGATCCGTTGCTATGTTTGGAGCTGCTTACTGTCACCCTCCCTGGTAAGGGTGACATGGACTAGAGGGACCGACACAGTCTGTATATAGCGCAGTGGCATTCGAGGGATGCCCTCGTTGTTCAGGGTGCACAGCTGAACGATTCGGATGGACATCTGTCTGTCAACATAACGTACATCCAGTGGTTTTCCTAACATCGCGCAGATGGATAACGCAGAGATCGGCGATTCATTCCCATGTGGTATGTATCTGGGTAGCATTTAATTATATGTTTTGAATTCTATCTTGTTGACATAATGAAATAACAAATTTTACATTTTTTCTGCAACACATTTTTACCAATAGAGAACCTAGTATTTTAAGTTGTCAAACACTGTGTATCCATACATATTTTTTTTTTAAAAATATCACGAAAAAAATTATTTACACTTAAAAAATATCAATAATAAATACAATTAGTAGGAAAAAAATAAGTTAATAAACCCAACAAAAAATTTTTAGAATTGAATACAATTTCTTAAATAAAAAAGTATGCTGGCCAAAAAAGAACATTCACTCCTCCCACTTTCTATCATTAATTCCCTTTACCCACACCCTATATAGGACACATGCA
Organism: Gastrolobium bilobum; assembly: GCF_033153095.1. NCBI lineage: Eukaryota > Viridiplantae > Streptophyta > Magnoliopsida > Fabales > Fabaceae > Gastrolobium > Gastrolobium bilobum. Next base: position 197,290 of record NW_026896352.1, on the reverse strand, counting down.
TAACTTATTTACATCAAGAATTTAACAGTCAACCAACTTCCATAAAACCAAATTTCTCTTGAATTTCCCCCCTAATTTGGAACATTTAATTTTACCTCATCTCTACTTTAACTAAAGTCATTCCACTGCAAAGGTAAAAGAGTATCAGCCTGTCAATTTGCTTTATGTACCATCAGACCACAGCAAGAATCAAAACACAACCAGATAAATTAGAAGCAAATCTTTGATTAGATCAAGGAACCAAACTAGGGGGTGCTTACTGTTTTGGTTTTGTCCATGTTGAATCTCTTCAGAATCTTCTCAATATACTTCTCTTGACTCAGCCACAATAGCTTCTTTTATCTATCTCGGATAATCTTGATTTCGAGTATCTGCTTTGCAGGGCCGAGGTCCTTCATTGTGAAGGACGAGCTCAACGCCTTCTAGGGCGGCTATCCTCGATTTGTCTTTACCTACAATAAGCATGTCATCAACATATAACAAAAAAATCAAAAAATCCATGGCTTCATACCTCCTCACAAATACACAGTGGTCGGCCTCTGTCTTCTCAAACTTGTGATAAGTCATGAATGATTCAAACTTCTTGTACCACTGCCGAGGTGCTTGCTTCAAGCCATAGAGGCTCTTCTTCAACCGACATACTAAGTCTTTTTGGTCTGGAGCTCGGAACCCCTCAAGTTGCTCTATATATATTTCTTCTTCTAAATCACTGTGAAGAAATGTCGTCTTCACGTCCATTTGTTCTACCTCGAGGTCCATCGAAGCCTCCATAGCTAACACGGTTCGGACCGAGGTCATTTTCACTATAGGAGAGAAAATCTCCTCAAAGTTTACTCCTTTCTTCTGATTGCAGCCTTTCACTACAATCCGGGCTTTGTATCTCGGCTTCTGCCCGTTCTCTTCGTTCTTAATCTTGTAGACTCATTTATTTCTCAGAGCTCGTCTTCCTTCAGGCAACTCGGTCAACTCAAAACTCTGATTCTCGTGCAGAGACTTCATCTCGTCTGGCATTGCCTTTTTCCATTCTTCTTTCTCTGAGCTCGTCACAGCCTCATCATAACTTTGAGGCTCACCGTCTTTAGCAACAACGATGTATTCATCATATGGGTACTAATGCTCACCGGCAAGTGTACCGATCGCACAAGTAATATAATGATAAGTAGAGTATCGTCTTCACAGGGATTGGGTCGAATATCAATTAATAATTCTTTTCAAGAATGGATGAGTTCAAATGGTTTTGACAAATATTGTCGATTGGTTTGAAATTGAGAACTGAAATTAAAGACTTATTTTTGTAATTTTTGTTTATGAGAAATAGACAATAAAAATAAGAATTGATTTTTCTAAATGTATGAAAAGCATTGTAGCTAGAGCGCACTCACCTTATGATCCCCACTTCTTATTTTGGATTGACTTACAATATTCATTTATAAAATTACTCGGATAAATTATTATCTAAAATTATTAGTTAAATCTCAATCCCTTGGCAATTTAACCCTTTAATCTCAATTAGAATCTTAATCCCTTAGCAACTCCTCATGAAAATTAAGCAATGAACTCAATAATTTAGGCATCCGCAATTCAATACACATCTATTCCTAGCATGCATACGAACCGTTATCCTACCCCCTTTCAGGATTAAAACCTCAATATTCCTATCTAGGGTTCTAACCCTCAGATTATTATCAACTATTAGAGTGATCAATTCTAATAAAGAAAATATAAATTACGAACAGGGTAGAGATAAAGATAATTATATAAACGAAGAATTATAAATCAATCAGCGTAAAAAGGGTTCACATAGGGCTCGTGACCCTAACTACAATAAAAAGTAAATTAGCTAAACATAATCATGGATAAAAATCCAATATTCAATGAAAGCATAAAATTAAAGAGAAAGAAAGAAGAATAAGAACTTGCTCTTCAGAATCCTCTCGGAGCTCCACTGTCGTCTCTCTTAATAGAATAGGTCTGAATACCTAATTCTGTCATGAGGATTCTATTTATATGCCTCTTTTCTTTCTTCCAAAAATACCCTTCGCGCAGCACGGTATAATTTCCCGCAAACCGGCGCCAGTTGCGCCGCGCTTCTGTCTGATATGAAAAGTCGTAACAATTTCCTTGCAAAGTAGCGCCAATTGGCGCCACCTTTGTTCTTCCTTGGCGCCATTATTGTTGACTTTTGGGCGCCCTTTGGCGCCATGATTCCTTCACTGTGGGCGCCCTTTGGCGCCATGATGCTTGACTTTGGCGCCACTTAGTATGAGTTTGGCGCTAAGTGGCGCCATTTCTCTGGACTTTGGCCTATGCAACATGGAACTTTATTTTTCTCTGCATCCGTGTGGAATTGCGTTAACAAGCTTGTATAATTTTGCAATTTTTACTCCTTTTACTTGCAAAAACACAACAAATAAGTGAGAAATATTATTGAAAAGAATGAATGAATATAATTAGCAAATATGTATTTAAGTTGCTCTTTTATGACTCTCTTCTTATCAATTTTAACACAGAAAACTACACTTGCCAGAGGCATATCAAACCATTCCCAGATTTAAACGTTGCTATCCCCAGCAATGTACAAGACTCAATCCAGGAAACAATCAATTATTCCAACACAACATCACAGAGACAATCAAGAGATCACTATGCTAAGCATGACTGAATCAATGCAAAGAACTCCTAACAATGCCTTCTATTTTCATAAAAATGTCAGAATCTAGCTTGAACACCCCTCACCAAGACAAAACATATAACGCTCAGCACTCAAGTGTTTGAGGGAGTAACAATCACTCAATCCATCACAGCAATAACATTACCATAAGCTTGATCATATTCTCAAAAATTCTTAAAAATGAAGAATCAAACACATGCATCAATTGATCAAAAGGACTTCACAGGTTGTAACTTGGCCTGGTTAATGGGTAGGAATATATGGAAAGTAGCTCAAACAACAATGAGATTGAAAAACTGATATTATTTCATTTTTAACACATTCAATTCAATGATTTTGCTCCACTAACATTCCCACAGAATTTCTAGAATTAATTCGTATCAACCACATTTTCTTTACATTCACCCTTTTTCTTTTTCTTGCTTTTCTTTCTTTTTCTTTTTCTTTTTCTCCCTTTGTTTTAAGGGCACAGATGAAATTTTTCCTCCCCTAATTACTTGACCTTTGTGGAGCTTACCTCAATTTGTTTATTTTATTTTTCAACACAACAGTAATTCAATCTCAATTAAGGTAAGTCACTTGGAAATAAGCTAAGCAATCAGCAGAAATTATGAACAAAAAGGCTCAGGCTCAAAGGGGTTAGCAATGGAAAAATTCATACAGGTGGGTTATTTTTGGCCAATAGCTAACAAGAACAAAATAACTTTATCATATCAACCAATGCATGCATAACAGAGAAACAGAGCAAGTTCTAGAATCTTATCACAGTGAGGTTTCTTAAAATAACATAAGTGTTTAAGCACAAAACCTCACCAGCTATGATGTCAAGCTAGACATCCAAAAGAAACATCAGGCATCATTAATCATTCAAGCACAAAATTCAGACAAACGAGCAATCATGAAGTCTACTCATGCCCATACAATATCATGCCAGAAGTTCATACAACATGCTTCCAAGAATTCAGTTAAGCACATTAACTAGATAAGCACATTTAAACCTGAGAATTGCTTGAAAAATATTTTCCAAAATTTTTTTTTTTTTAAGATAAAAATAAAGAGCACACAAAATACTACAAAAATAACTAAGAAAATTAAAAGAGTTAGAATATCTCCCCTGATAGAAGAATTGCAGCAGTTCTAAGATGCAAGCCTACAATTCCCAGATTTAGAGAATTGTTGTCCTCAGCAATAATTAAACCACAAGAAGGAAGAAAAATCTGCACAATGGAACAAACAGTGGCATATAGGATAACTATAATGCGCGCATTAAAACATCAGAAAAAGATATACCAAACACAAAACAACTAAAAATACGAAACTGAAAAATAAACTAATATACAAAATCTCCGTCAGCAAGGAGATATCAATTATCAATGTCATCCCCCTCACCAGCGTGGGATGACTCAGCAAAAGAAAGATCCGGTGGTACTGGATGCTTTGGTGTATGAGACCACCATCCCCAGATTTGTTCCAAACCATGAATCCATGTTAAGAACTCTTTGAAGCTTTGATTTTTCCGAGAGATAGAGTCTCGGTGTCTCTTGTCAAACTTCAGCTCCTGGTGTCTCTTCCAACTCGTATCAAAGAGTTTCACCACTTCCTTTCTCATTGTCTTTTTCAGTATCGAATTACGCCTCTTTTGAGACGTCCTCACCTCTTTGACATCATCTTTTAGAGTTTAAGGAAGATCCTTCAATTCCACTTTTGAGGTTCCATCTTCCTTGTAATCATCTGCTTTTTCAGGAACCTCAACCGCTACATCTTTTTCTTCCTTTACGACTTCAAAACTAAAACAATCGTCTTTGTGAGAAGACTGTTTTAGAGAATCGAAGACGTGAATAGTAATGGTTTCATCATTCATTCTTAGCTCGAGCTTCCCGCTTTCAACATCAATCAGTGCACGAGATGTAGCTAAGAAAGGTCTACCCAGCAAAAGAGGCATTTCAGCTCCCCCTTCCATGTCCAACACCACAAAATCAGCAGGAAAGATGAACTTGTCCACGTTCACAAGAACATCTTCAATAATACCACTAGGCTTCCTCAAAGACTTATCAGCAAGTTGAAGAGATGGTAAAGTAGGCTTTAACTCGGTGATCCCTAAGGAATTACAAATAGAAAGGGGCATCAAATTAATGCTAGCCCCTAGATTACATAATGCCCTGCCAATTTTGGTGTTACCAATTTCAACAGAAATATTGAAGCTCCCTGGATCATGATGCTTAGGCGGGAACTTCTTTCTAATAATAACACTACACTCCTCAGTGAGTGTCACCGTTTGGCATTCTTGCAACTTGTGCTTTCTTGACAACAAGTCCTTCATGAACTTGGCATAATTTGGCATGCTAGCCAAGGCTTCAGCAAAAAGGATATTGATATGCAATTTCTTGAATATATCAAGAAACCTTACATATTGTTGCTTCTGATCCTCCTTCTTGAATCGGTCAGGATAAAGTGTCATGGCTCTCACATATTCAGGACTCAGCTCAAACTTCTTCTTTTCAACTGGCTTCTCCACTTCAGCAGGTTTTTCAATTTCTTTTTCTGGCTCCTTAACCTCCTTTAGCTTCTTTTCAGCTTCCACATTTATTCTCGACTTTTCTGGAGCTGCTACCACTTTTCCACTTCTAGTTGTGACAAACATACAATCCTCCTTGGGATTTGTAACTGTATTACTAGGGAAAGTGCCTGGAGTTCTATCAGCAACTTGCTTAGCCAGCTGGCCAATTTGATTCTCCAAATTCCTGATAGAGGCACTCATGTTTTTAGTATTGGCCCTAGTCTCTTCCATGACGGCATTGGAGTGTTGAGCCATTTGTCCCACTAGTCTCTCCAAATCAGAAGGTTCCTTGGTTAGGATTGGTGGAGGCTGAAAGTAGTTGTTTGAATTGTAATCAAGGCATGTGCCTTGGCCCTTCCATTGATAATTATTTCCTCCAGGAGCAAAATTCTGACCTCTTTGAACATTTTGCTATTGAGGTCTTTAATCATACCAAATGCCATTCACTTGCATTTGCTGACGTGAATCAGAAGGCATCTCAGGACATTCATTAGACTCATGATTGCCCTGGCAATATTCACACACAACAGCAGCTTTAGTCTGAACATTAGCAAGCTGCATCTTGTCAAGCCTTGATGTCAAGTTGGCTACCTGCTGAGACAACAATTTGTTTTCAGCTAGTGCTGCATCATTACCTTCCAGCTGAAGGATACCTCTCTTAGGCTTTGTTGACAACACTTGGTTTTCATTGGCAGTCATCCTCTCAATCAGCTCAAGAGTCTCGTTTGCTCTCAGAGTCTTAATAGTGCCACCTGCTGCACCATCCTCACCTCAGGTTTGCAACCATTGAAGAAGATTCTAACCTGATTACCAGTAGTCAAGTTATAATGAGGACACCTCCTCATTAAATCCTTGAACTGATTCCATGCTGAACACATTGATTCACCCTCAGATTGAATGAAATTGGTGATATCATTTACCATCTGGTTGTACCTCTCCATCGAGAAGAACTCAGCAAAGAACTTCTGTGATAAATCATCCCAGGTTGGAATGCTTCTTGCTGGCTGTCTTTCCAACCAATTGAGAGCTTTCCCTTTAACAGAAAAAGGTAACAATCTCAACCGGATCGCATCATTAGATACTTAAGGATGCTTGGTGGAGTCACAGATCATCAAAAATCTGTCAATAAATTGGTGAGGATCTTCACTCTCCTCTCCTCCAAATTGAGCTCTCTCCACTAATTGAATATGGGAGGACTTGAGCTCCCAATTGTGGGCAACATTCGGCTGAACAATGCTCGCATTGGGCCTGTTGAATAATGGAGTAAGAATGGAATCCATGAATGGATTATTTGCTTCATCGTTTGCTGCCATCTTGTGTGCTTCTTCAAACAGATTTTTTAACTCGTTGAAAGCAAGCTTCTTCCGAGTAAATTTTCTGTTCCTCTTTTCTGTTTTTGTAATCTCCAAATCAAGTGAAAATTCGGGCTCTTTACCTCGCATACAAGTCAGAAAAAGGATTAGTAGCACTGTTCAAGAATCACAGTAAAATCAAAAATAAAAATAAAAATAAAAATAAAAGAAAAATCCAATCTTAAAAATCAAAATTAATTGATATAATAAACGCCAATCTCCGGCAACGGCGTCAAAAACTTGATGCTCACCGGCAAGTGTACCGATCGCACAAGTAATATAATGATAAGTAGAGTATCGTCTCCACAGGGATTAGGTCGAATATCAATTAATAATTCTTTTCAAGAATGGATGAGTTCAAATGATTTTGACAAATATTGTCGATTGATTTGAAATTGAGAACTGAAATTAAAGACTTATTTTTGTAATTTTTGTTTATGAGAAATAGACAATAAAAATAAGAATTGATTTTTCTAAATGTATGAAAAGCATTGTAGCTAGAGCGCACTCACCTTATGATCCCTACTTCTTATTTTGGATTGACTTACAATATTCATTTATAAAATTACTCGGATAAATTATTATCTAAAATAATTAGTTAAATCTCAATCCCTTGGCAATTTAACCCTTTAATCTCAATTGAAATCTTAATCCCTTAGCAACCCCTCATGAAAATTAAGCAATGAACTCAATAATTTAGGCATCCGCAATTCAATACACATATATTCCTAGCATGCATACGAACCGTTATCCTACCCCCTTTCAGGATTAAAACCCCAATATTCCTATCTAGGGTTCTAACCCTCAGACTATTATCAACTATTAGAGTGATCAATTCTAATAAAGAAAATATAAATTACGAACAGGGTAAAGATAAAGATAATTATATAAACGAAGAATTATAAATCAATCCAGCGTAAAAAGGGTTCACATAGGGCTCGTGACCCTAACTACAATAAAAAGTAAATTAGCCAAACATATAAGTGAGAAATATTATTGAAAAGCAGAACATATTCCTCGCAAAGTGGCGCCAGTTAGCGCCACCTTTGTTCTTCCTTGGCGCCATTATTGTTGACTTTTGGGCACCCTTTGGCGCCTTGATTCCTTTACTGTGGGCGCCCTTTGGCGCCATGATTCCTTCATTGTGGGTGCCCTTTAGCGCCATGATACTTGACTTTGGCGCCACTTAGCATGAGTTTGACGCTAAGTGGTGCCATTTCTCTGGACTTTGGCCTATGCAACATGGAACTTTGTTTTTCTCTGCATCCGTGTGGAATTGCGTTAACAAGCTTGTATAATTTTGCAATTTTTACTCTTTTTACTTGTAAAAGCACAACATATAAGTGAGAAATATTATTGAAAAGAAAGAATCAATATAATTAGCAAATATGTATTTAAGTTGCTCTTTTATGACTCAATTCTTATAAATTATAACACAGAAAACTACACTTGCCAGAGGCACATCAGGTACCTTGTAGAAGGTCTTCTTTCTCGAGTTCGATATCTCGGCTGTTCTTCAACTTCAGAACCCGGTTCATCATTCTCATCCTGAATCTCAACATCAACTCGGACCTCAGTATCTTGGTCATCATCAGCTTGTTGCTAGTTATCAATTTCTTCATTCTCTTGATTTTCTCCCCCTGCTTCAGCTCGGACAGAAGGGGTAAATTCTTCACGTCTGACAGTAATCCGGACTTTGGGCTTCAAGATGTCATGAATGGTCTCATCTTCATGAAAAATCACATCTCGGCTTCTCACAATCTTCTTATTGATTAGATCCCAAAGTCAGAACCCGAACTCACATCTCGACGAACCAAGATAAATGCATTTTTTAGTCTTCGCATCGAGTTTCGCCCTTTCATCTTTAGGGATATGCACGAAAACTCGGCATCCAAATACTTTCAATTGATCATAGCCGTTTTTTGACCTGTCCAGACTTCTTCCGGAATTTCTCCTTCAAGTGGCCGTGATGGTGAGAGGTTGATCAAGTCAACAGCAGTTCTGACAGCTTCTTCCCAGAATGATTTTGGCAATCCGGCATTGGATAGCATACTTCGGACCTTCTCCTCAATAGTCTGGTTCATCCTTTCAGCAAGTCCATTCAACTGTGGAGTCTTGGGGGGCGTCTTCTCAAGTCGGATCTCGATCGCTCTACAGTATGCATCAAAAGGGCCGCAATACTCACCACCATTGTCAGATCGGACCACCTTCAATTTCTTGCCAGTCTCCCTTTCAACCATAGCATGAAACTCTTTAAAGGATTGGAGTACCTGGTCTTTAGATTTCAACAAATAAACCCACACTTTGCGGAAGTGGTTATCAATGAATGAAACAAAGTACTAAGCTCCTCCAAGAGATTTCTCTGACATGGAGCAAACATCAGTATGGACGAGGTCAAGAATGTACCTGCGTCTTTTGGGTTGATCCAGTTTCACGAAAAAAAAACCTGGTGCTGCTTTCCAGCTAGGCAGTGCGTGCATCCAATGCTTGGCCTTTCAACCCGGTCAATAATCCTTTCTTGTTCAGGATTTGAAGCTCTTTCTCACTCATATGGCCGAGGCGCTTATGCCGTAGCTCCAAACTAGGTCCATCTCGGACAGAATTGGCTTCTGCGCCATTGATCTTTCCTTGTATCACGTACAAGGAGCCTTCCTTCTAACCTCGGGCAACAACCAAGTTTCCCTTAGCCAGTTTCCATCTAACACTACCAAAGTAGTTCACGAACCCAGCATCGTCAAGCTTGCCTACCGAGATTAGGTTTAATCGCATGTTAGGAACATGCCTTACATCTTTCAACACAAGTCGGCATCCAACATTTGTGGTCAGAGTTACATCACTGACACAAACAATCTTGCTGGTCACTTGATTTCCCATCTTCACGACTCCAAAATCCGTGGAAGGAGGCACTGAAGTCAACAATCCAGGTGCAGTCATCATATGCAATATTCAAATAATTATCCTCACCAAGGAGGAATATCTCGGCATCCGAGTTGGCAGCCACCGCAGTGGTGCTCTTGTCTTCCCTCTTCTTTGGAATAATTTGATCCGGCTTCACAGAGCCATTCTTTTCGTCATTCTGCAGAGTCCAGCAGTCTGGCTTCTTATGCCCTGTCTTCCCACAATAGAAGCACTTCAACTCATATTTCGGTTTTGACCGGCCTCTGGACTTTTCTCTTCTGTCACGATCTCGACCTCGACTCTTGCTTCTACCCTGGGAGTCGGATTTCCCTCTGTTCTCCGCAACTTTGGCCTCAGACGTGCTCGAAACACCTCGTTCTCTTCTCCTAGCTTCTTCATTCAGGAGACTATCTGTTACGGCATCCATCTTCAATTTTTCTTCTGGAGCCGAAATACTCAAAGTCACCACCAGAGTATCCCAGTTTTCTGGCAGCGAGCTCAACAGCAGCAAAGCCTGCATCTCGTCATCAATTTTCATCTCAGCTTTAGACAACTGATTAACAATACCTTTGCAGGTGTTGAGGTGTTCAATCATGCTCAAGTCGTCCTTGTATTCAGATTCACAAGTTGGCGAACCAGGTGTGCTATGTTCCTGGGAGTCTTCTTCTGAATCATGGACTCCAACTTCGTCCACAACTCGTACGCGTTCGTGAACTCGGACACATGCTCAAAGAAGCTTTTGTCAATGTATTTCTTGATTGTAGCTACCGTCTTACGACTCGGGATCTCCCATTCTTTATCGGTTTTGCCTATCGGTCTCATATCAAGGACAATGGCTCGTGTAAATCTTTGCAGTAGAGTTTATCTTCCATCATCGGTCTCCAATACGTGAAATTGTCTGCGGTCAGCTTGAACATGTCTCCATCATGGGTTATGCCATTGGTCTCCATCTTGTCTCCCTCAGAACCCGTCGAACTCGGGCTCTGATACCACTATTGGGAACTCGGTTCACTCAACTCGGCTCAGAAGCCTTTCCGCGGAAGTCAATAAAGCAAGATCCTAGATTTCGGATATCGGCAAACTTACTTCGGCCTGAATTTCACCAGGTCAGGCAGCGCAGCGAAAAAACAAAAAATATAAAGGGGAGAAAGAGAAAGAGAAAACAAACAGATTTTAACGTGGAAAAACCTTCTTCAATGAAGAAGTAAAAACCCACGGGACCTAGTCCAGTCCAAACATCCACTATGAAAATTATGGGTACAAAGAATCAAGATTCACCAATATGGTGGTTAACTCGACCTCTCTAACAATGGTGATAATCAAACTTCCCTAGAGATGTTTCTTTCGAACTCTCTCTAGAGGTCTCTCAATTACAAAGCTCAAAGCTTTGCTCACAAATCTCTCAAATATTTTTTCATTTTCTAACCTCGCCTCCACCCACAACTAATGAATATATAGATAAGGTGAAATCTAGGGTTTAGAGTTTTTAGAAAATCTTTCAATGAACTTGGACTTAGCATTGAAGAAGGAAGCCCAACAATCCTCGGTGCCCTAACTATTGTGAGTCCCATGATTTGCAACTTAGAACCCATATCTTGTATCTTCATTGCTACAAGCACGCGAGGCCTTAAAACAGTGTCCATATTAGCATACAAGAGATATGGGTACTTTAGGACTATCTTAACTTCAATCTTCATTGTGCACAAGATGAAAATCATGTTAATATGGACACTGTTTATTTAAATTAAAAGACGTAATCAATTTAAATAAAGTTTAAAAAATATTAAAAATTAAAAGATACACATAGTTGATTTAAAAGAATTTAAATTTATAAAAATGAAGTTAAGAAAGACATGTGTTATTCTTTCGTAAAAAAGAGAGTAAAGATATTAAATTACTCTCACGTAAGGGTACAAATTAGTTGAGTTATTCCCGTTTGACACAAGTGTCCGATCAACCTCATTTATTTTACTAAACAAATAAATTCAAACTTGACTTTAGGTTTCATGACATAAATGAGTTAAACTAAGCTTTAGACTTGATTTTAAAAATGTCCACTAAATATTAAATTAATAAACTTAAAGATATTTCAACAGGATATTCGATACAGCAAAGAAAAATACTTTTAAACGAACTGGGAAAACATGAACTCATGGCTCGGGATGGTGGATCCTATATCTTCAATTCAACAGCCTAATGACTATATGAGAAAACAAACTAAGGGAAGAGCGCTATATGAAAAATCACTTAGGTAAGAAAACTGGAATTAAAGAAGGGTAAAGGATTTATCTTGTCAATGGAGATAAGTTATCTCCAGTGAGCCCAAAACGACATCGTTTTGAGGCGGAAATCAAGGTATTTTTGTAATTATAATATATTGCAGAGTTATATTAGTCTTTATCATTATAATCTTTTAATCTTATAATCTTATAACTCAAAACGACATCGTTTTGAGCTCACTGAAAATAACTTTATCTCCGGTAACTAGAGAAATACTAGAAACCGGAAAAACATTACAATTGCAACTACAGTTGGTTCATGTCACGTGGATGATATCGCTCTAATTTAAACAAATGGTGAGAGAAAAAGAGAGATGCGGGAAATACAATTGAATAAAGCATTAGGCTTATTACCATTTTTTAACATAAAGGAAACTGCAATGAGCTTTTGATAAGGAACTTTTTAACATTCATGCGCAAACTAACATAAAAAGAAAGCAGCAGCATCCACTACAACACCATTAAAAATGCAAATAATATTAGCCATGTAAATGCACTGTCAGACTAGCAGTAAATGCAAGTACCTTCTTATCAGGATCCATCAGTTTATAGAGGCAAGACAATCCTCAGAAAAGAAACAACTCACTCGTCAGCATCTTGTCCCAATTAAAGAACGTACCATAAAGCAAGGAGACCCCAACCAGTTGTTTTCTAGGCTCTTCATCAGGTAAGCATGGAGCTAAGCCACAGGAAGAACTGACTCATATGTATCTTCTCCCAACCAAGGATTATTACATAACATAAGGACCCCAACCTTTATTCCAGTAGTCTTTTAAATGTGACATATAGACAGGTTTACTTCACAAACAATATCGACATTTCTACAAAAATCCTAAATTCACAATATATCAATTGTGCCTAATGTCATGATCCTAATTCGGAAATTCCATTGACATACATAAATTTGTCCACCTAGCATTTCTGCCAACAGGGGCCAATGACTACAATCATCATTGCACATTAGATTTACTTAAACCACTAAATTCGCGAAAGAAAATGCAGAAACTAAATGAATTGATAATACTTAGATGAGTTGCTTTGTTTGTTGTGTGTGAATACAAAGGGCACACAAATATTGACTTTTTCATATTTTATTACTGTCATTGGCTTTGGATTATATCTTGCTTCTTCCAGTATAAGCAAGATAAGTTCAAATGCTCTAAGAAAATTAAAGCAGGATCAGACAACAATGATATAGCCTCATCAAATGCCTGTTGTAACAAAATGAAATTATAGTATATCCATTATTTCTAAAGTGTATTGCTTGACTAACTTGGTGAAGAAGGATAAAGCCACTTGCATGTCTTGGAATAATAATTCCTTTTAACCTTATGGTGATAACCATCACCAACAATCCAAGATTCATCATACCAATTCATAAAAGAATATTATCAGGAAGGTGGAGACATACATGTCTCTAGGGGTAGTAAACGAATCAGGGATTTTTGGCTCAGCTTGTGAAGGCCTGAGCTTACATGTCTAAAATTGGTTGTTAAAATCAAATTTGGACTTATATAAAAGCTTGTTTAATAAAAAAGCCTCAAGCTCCAATTTAAAAGCTCGGCCTTAAAGCCTCTCAAATTGACCTAGTATATTAATTTTTATTTTTATATTATATGTTTTATAATACTTGTAATAGCCCTCTCTTTCTCCTCAATCCATTTCACCCCATTTTATTGGTTAAACAGACTTTTTGAATAATTTTGTTCTATATTATATTGTTTGGATATATATTGAATTTATATATATTTATGGAATTACTAGTGTTGTTGATTATATATTCTATTTGGATAAATTTTTGTTGTCTTATTTTATTTTTAAACAGGCTAACTCAGGCTTTAATTTTTAGTAAATAAGTCAGGCTACAAGCCGATAATTATATTCATAACAAGTAACAGGCTTGGTCAGGCTGACATATTTAAACACAGGCTTAGCCTTTTAAGACCAAAGTTTGGCTCGGCCCGTTAACACCCTTACATGTCTCCATAGCAGCAGAATAACTTCGATCTTCACCTTTGGGGTATGCGATCTTCTTCGATCAAATAGTTGTAATCCTTATTCTTTAGTATGATCTTCTCCTTTGGGGTATGCAATCCTCTTTGGTCAAATAACCCTAATTCTTATTCTTTAATATGATTTTCTTTTTTGGGGTATGCGATCTTTGTTAGGAACGTGGCTTCCATACTCAAGGGGGGTGAATTGAGTATTACAAGATTTTCACAAAAGCCCCCTTTTAGTTTCTAAATAATCATTGCAAGCACACTTTGACATATGAAAAGCTAATCAATGCATTCAAACAATCCATAACATATAATGTATCATAATTCTAGAACTTATACTAGCACATACAAGATATCAAAGAAGCAATTAAAGTGCTAGAAATAAAGAGTTTAGAGTTTAGAGAATTGCAAACACTATATATCCTGGTTCGGTCACTACCACTTGTGACCTACGTCCAGACTGAAGTCCCTCGATCAACTCTTTCACTAATGGTCAAGCTTCACGGGTGCTTGACAAACCTTTACAATCTTTCAAGACTTCGGGTTCTTGGATACCTTTCAATCTCCAAGTTTACGAGTACTTGGTAACCTTACAATTCACTCCAAATTTACTTAGGTATTTGGCCACCTCTCGAACAATGGGTCTCACAACCCTTTCAACTCAAGAATACAATGGGAAAATATTTTGAAATGAATATACACTCTCAAAGTGTGGATATACAACTTGAAGCACTATGGGTATATGGATTTTCAAGATATGAGCTCAAATATATTTGATCTTTGAAATATATGAAAGAATATGCAAGTGATAGTGTAGAAGCTCTCAAAGTATGCTTAATGTGTGTAGAAATAATGCTCAAATGTTTTTGAGTCATTGGGAATGCATATATAGTGTTTTCAAAAACTAGCCGTTTATAGCCGTTGGAAAACTAGCCGTTTATAGCCGTTGGGAAACTAGCCGTTTATAGCCGTTGGGATCTAATTTGAAAAATTAGCCGTTTTATAGCCGTTTATAGCCGTTGGGATCTTATTAGAAAAATTAGCCATTTTATAGCTGTTGAGATCTGTCGCAGTGGTAATTGATTTCCAACTTGACAGCAAAAATACTGTTTCGTATTTTGGCTATAATTTGAGTTATACTTGTCAGATTGATGTGATCTTGGTCTCGTTGGAAAGATAAAAGATAAATCTACAACTTCTATGAAGAACACAAGATCCAAATCCATCATCTTAGATACGAAAAAGTGTATGGAAGACAGCAGCGAAATTAAGCAACAAATTTTAAGTTCAGATGTGTTTTAGCTTGCTTCCAACTACTTTTTGTGAAAGATCTTGACTTGATAAATATGTTTTGAAGTTATAAAATATGTCAAGGATCTTTTCTATGGATTTGAAAAACATGTTTGCAAAACATCTTGATTATGCAATTTGAAAAACATGTTTACTTTGAGAAAAACTTTGAGCTCATGCAATGCAATCTATCATATACCTTCACATATATTCTAAGTCATAAAGATATATTATAAATATGATTTTAGACTTAGCTTCATATCTTGTGTCTTGGATCTTTTCTTGAACTTGATGCTTTGACTTGTTGGATATGACAATGCTTGATACTTTGTTGGTTTTGATCATTTTTCACCATTGTTATGATATTGAGCTTCTCTTAGATGTTGTCCATGGTTAGTTGTCTTTGATCTTGGTGTTGCTCTTCTAATTATTCCTTGTTGCTCTTGATCCAATGATCTTGTCACTTTGATATAACATCACTCTTCTTGTGTGGCTACATCATACATCTTCAATATCCACATATGGTTGATATTTTTTGCTCTTGATCAAAGCTCTTCTCTTTTTGTTGTTGCCACTTTGTTATCATCAAAACATACCTTGTATCTACAATCTTCCTCGGTCAAATAGCCCTAATCTTTATTCTTTAGTGTGTTGTCTCTCTCTCTCTCTTGATGGGGAAGAGAAAATAGAGTTGTTATTTGACATATTGGGGACCAGAACCCTTTATAGTATTTTTCTTTATTGTTGGGTCAGTAAGCTCTCATTGTACCTAGTTGGCCCAATACTTACTTAGAAATCTATTAGGGCATCTTTATTTGATCACTTTAATTTACTCAATATATATTAAATAGCATAATATAATTATTAATACAATATGTAGCCCACAAACACATTAGGAAATATAATTTCCTAACAGCATGTACATGTAACAAAAATATATAGATTGGCAAATCTAATCAGTGGGGCGAAGCATAGATAATGCAAAGCCAACTTCGCCGAGATATGCTGAAATTTAATAATTAAAATCAATGGCAGAGAGGATCAAACTCCTCAATCCTGAAAACTCAGTCATAGAGTTTCTAAGAGTGGCTTTTATATCTCAAAGCTCACTCTTTCAAATTCAAATATATCTATCCAAATACAGAGCCTACATTATTTCTGGACTTTAAAGTTTAGAAGCTCACCTGTATCATAAAACTGTACTAAACGGAAAATCTTCATTAAGAACCAGAGAGAGAGAGAGAAATCAATCCTAGTGTCACAAAAAGAATTTGCAACAACGAGATGAGCCAGAAAGCAGATATGAATTTCAGGTCCAGAAGTATTTTAAAGCATATAAAAGCAGTTCAGAATGGGAATCCTCTAGTAATGCACTTCTTTGACGACTCTGCTAATCTCTTCACCTCTTTTGTCCTTTTATAGATTTCCATTAATTCATTGGCCATTTCCTCGTGATGGCATTTGACAAACGAATTCAAAAACCTCTCCTCTGACATCCTCAGTGCCCTAACTATTGTGGGTCCTATGATATGAAACGTATAATCCATATCTTGTATCTTCATTGCTACAAGCACGCGTGGCTTCAAAACAGTGTCCATATTAGCATACAAGAGATACGGGTACTTTAGGACTATCTTAGCTTCAAGCTTCATTGTGCCCAAGATGAAAGTCATGTTCCTCTGAACCTTATCAGTAGACAATGTCAAAACAATAGGAGCCCTCCCAAAAAGACCAAATATCTCATCATCAGAAAAACCAAATCTTGCCAAATTCGCCATTTTCTCACGAATTGTTTCCACGCGAGAGATGCCTATTAGTGTCACCACGTATTTATACATCTTTGAATCCTTGGAAAGTCCTATCCTTCCTATATATTCCAGCTTCTCATCATCAAATGAAGTCCTTGTAATAATCATTGGCCGCAAAAGGAGCATTTGAATCAAGTCACTTTTATTAACACCTAACTCTTCATACAGTACGAGGGTAGCTTCAATGTCAAAGCGATTGTCCCATACCAGCAGTGAAGGGTTTCTCACAATGGCCTTGTGAAGCTTCTCCTTTGACTCAAACAATGACATAAGATAAGCAAGCCTCTCCTCTAAGTTATACCGAGACCTGAAAAATCGTGGCCTACAAATGATAATCTTCACAAGTTCAGATGCCCGTATGCCCAATCCACTCAGCAGGCAGAGCTTAGATTGAACTTGAGTAGCATCAGCATTGCGCAATGAAGGGCAGCGTGAAAATATTCTCATCAAATCATCGTCATTACAACCCCATTTACTCAAAACTTCACTAGCATCCTTCGATTCATTTCCAAGTTCTTGGACTTCAACCTTGGCTTCGGCTAGGCCAATGGTCGAACAGGTGGCAGGAGTGAACACTCGCAAAGTTTTTATAACTGGTGGTGAGTATGAGAAAGACTGAAAAAGATTTGACCCAGTTGAAAGAAACCGAAGCATGAGATAATGTTACAATCAGCTTGACAATCACGAATATGAGGAACAACTGGGTTGTGCTAAAATTTGAAAAAGAAAATAAATAAATAATACTTTTTTGTTCTTTTTTGTTCAAAAGAAGAGCATGAAGAGTGAGGTAGAAATACCAAGTTAGAATGTTATTACTGCTGCTGCAGTGGAAAAAAGGGAGAGTGACTTCAAGCTTCAGCAATTGATACTAACAGTTACATGGCAAGTCACTTCAATTGAACAACGAATCAATGACGAATGCAAAATTGCAAATCAGCTAGAGTGAGTGTGTATGAGAGAGAGAGAGAGAGAGAGAGAGAGAGAGAGAGAGAGAGAGAGAGGAGACCGGCAAAATGTAAAGGGACCAATCGCGGTTGGGAGTGATACGGCGAAAGGAAACGAAAACGCGATTCGGGTGACCACTGACTAGGGTTGAACTTTATTACACTAAACCGTTGTGAAGGAGTTCTTTAATATGGAAATAGATTTTCACCATTAATAATCAAACAAACCATAATGATTTTGTAACGGGAATAGTGTTTGTCTTTTCAAATGACATAATTATGTCATTTCATTTTCACAAAGATGTGGGATTCATATTTTTATTTATTTTTGTCCACTCTTTCTCTTTTATCTATCTCTTTCTCTCAATGACACAACTTCAGCTCCTTTAAAATGACACATATTTTTTTCTTTCGTAATATTTAATTTTTATATTTTTATTTTATTTTATCGCAATTAATCCATCTTCGTAATTAGCAGCATATTATATACTAGAGTAAATTATTCCTTTGCACAAGATATACAGTTTGACAAAACTTGAGATACTATTTTATTTTGGGTTAAATTGATGCATTTGCTATTCAACATTTCTAGGGTGATTTGAATTACCTAATATACATTAAGTTATGCATTTTAAATCTTGGTACTAATATACACACAAACCGTTACTCGAGTAATTTGACTCTTATTTCTTCAAATATTATTGTGCTTTTGAACTGAAATTTCTATACGAATAACAGGTGCTTTAAGACTGTTTCTGCTATTTTTTTGTGCTGTCATGCTTCTATTTATAACTGGAAGTTTGAATCAAGTTAGTAGAATTACTAACAGTTCTAATCTGATGCAAAATAACTTTTAGCGTGTTAAACATTTCCAATAGATTTGTCAGCTTTAAGTTTGGGTTACTCTTACAACTCTCATACTATTAAGCTTGCGACTTTATTATTGTTACGGTTGAAATACATCACATTTGATAGTGATCAATATTTGTGTCATAGTATGCAAAGTTACTGCATATTTTACATACTGAAAACTTGCCAATAAATTATTTTTTGAAGTTATCTCATTTGATTACATAGCTTGCTATGGTGATACTTTTGAATAATTTCTTAATTGGCTCTTATTTTGAAATACATTTTACTGTTGTTTGCCAATTAATTTTACCACACATATAGCTAGTGGTGCAAAAAAATTGCACAGCATAAGGTACGCTATTTCTTTCACTACCTATATCACATAGGACATTATCTAGACTAATTCATATTGCGCATTTAGGGACCTTGCACATAAATTTTGATCTTAATATTGCTTGACTGATTTCTAAAACAATTTTGAAAAATTGATAAGGGTTGTAATTTAAGTTGTGTTGGTACTCCTTAGAACCACATAGTTCATTATTCTCTAAGAGCTCGTTTGGATGGATTTTTTTTTCCTCTAAAAACTGCATTTCCTTAGAAAGAAAGTTTTTCTCACTACAAATTAATGTTTGGATGTTTGCTTTTACAAAAAGGAGAAGTCACAAAAAAGCTAACAATATGCTTTTTTTCGAAACTAAACATTTTATCTTTTAAAAAAAAGGAAGGTTATACCTATAACCTATTTTTGCTTACAACCTCTTACAATCATATCTTAACTATTGATTTTCGTCAATCAACTGTTATTATTTTCTTAAATCAAACTAATTAATTAATTATTAATTCGCAATAAATGATAATTATTGATTAACGGAAATCAACGATTAAAATATGATTGTAAGAGGTTGTAAAAGAAAATAGGTTGTAAGTATAACCTTCCTCTTTTAAAATATCAAAAATCAAATATTTTTTTAAAATTCAAATTTGCCCCCAACCCACCCCACCCCAACTCAACCAATCTCACCTCCCTCGCCGCCGCCACTATTGCTACCGCCACATCCACCACCTCCATTATCGCCACTGTAACACCCTGTGTTGATCCAGTTTGTTAACATCAGAATGGTATTAAGCGCAGCTAATAATCACATAAATGCGGAAGATAAACTTTTTTCATTCTTCATTAAATTGTAATCATTACTTACACACTTAATGATCTATTTCTTACAAGAGAGTGTCCTTAATTTTAATGTCTCCTCTTAACCATTGATTAGTCCATTATGCATGCTTCATTCTTCACATTTACACATGTCAAATTAAGGCATTGCAATTCTTTTTAACATACATCGTTTGTCTACGTAAGATTCCTTTATGTTTAGTTAATAAGGGCGATCCTTATAAACCTTAATATGCCACTTAGTACATACATTTCTTGTTATCTAAGTTATCATCTTACTTACGTCCTTGGCATAGTATATCTTGCTAGCAGTCCATTAGCTAAGTTATTTATTTTATGCCACTTTACTAAATTCATTAATTTCCCTAGTCATCCGTTACCTAGGCTTCACATTATACAATACCTATCTCGATACATTTATACATCCAACATGTATATACCATATTGCCTAGCAATACATGGCATAGACGTTACATACATAGCATTAGTCTCAATCGATAATCAACATAGTCAACGTGTCATAACATCATATGACCAACTACAATTACTCAATAACATAAGCTTACTCAAGAAGGCATAATCAACCCATATGCTCTTCCGAAATACAAACATAACATAACATGTCCAGTGGTAATCATGCCTCATAAAAATATATGAACAACACATCACAACAATACATGTCTCATATCATGCTATATTATCTAAGTCGGCCTCTTGCCTCAAGATGCGCCCATCTCATGAATATCTGCTCCTGAAAAATATTCCCCACACAGGGTGAGATTTTGAAAAATCTTAGTAAACTGGGGTTCTCCAAGGATTACTCCTCCTCCAAGTTCACTTACAGATATAATATAAATATGAACAATA
Source organism: Gastrolobium bilobum (assembly GCF_033153095.1). NCBI lineage: Eukaryota > Viridiplantae > Streptophyta > Magnoliopsida > Fabales > Fabaceae > Gastrolobium > Gastrolobium bilobum. The sequence goes on along the minus strand of NW_026896352.1, from coordinate 176,598 downwards.
TAAAACAATAGAAAGATGCAACATATGGGTTGCGATTTCGATAAGTATACTGATCGTTTCAAGTAATAAAAATGAAAGTAAAGTATCGTCCAACGAGGATTAAAGTACTAAGTATTATTATAACTAGTCCCCTTAATTTGGAAAATTCGATTTGGTTTAGAAAATAGATTTTGAATTAAAATAAAAATAATTAAAATTAATTGCAGTAATTATCTAAAACATTCAAGAATATTCAAGAACGCTAGAATTGTGAATAAAGACTATAATAAGGAATTGTAACTAGGATGCACTTCACCTTTGATCTTCCTTTACAAATATGAATTAATTCTTATAATTAATTAACTCATTAGTTCAGACAATTCATCTTTCTCAAATCAATTAGTTAAACCCTAATGTCTTAGTGTATTTAACTCTTTAACCTAATTAGAACCCTAGTGTCCTAGTAATCCCTCTTGAATCAAGCATTAAGTTGATGAATTAAAAAGTCTGCAATTCAGCCTATGTCTAAATTATGCATAAATTGTTATTTTACCTTTGTCAGGATTAAAGCCCCAATATGCCTATTGTGAGCTCTAACCCTCAAAACCCTATAAAATTGATCAGATCTAATAAGGATATGGAAAATTCATTCAAGGTAAAATAAAACTAATTGGATTAAAATAACTATAAAATAATTCAGAAAATATAAAGGATTCACATTGGATCGATAACCCTAACTACAAAGGAAAATTAGCCAGACATAACTGGCTTAAACGAAATAAAAGAATAAAAAGAATTCATCAAAAAGAAGAAAGAAAGGAAGAAAGGTAGTCTTTAATCTTCAATTTTCAATTTCTCTAAGTGTTGATCTCCCGCATAAATCTCTCAAAACTCTATCTATTTCTTGATTTTTCAAAAACTTTCCAGCCAAAGATGCTTTTCTAAGGGTTTTTATCCCCCTTTCACAGCCTTTTTACCAAATTTCTTCATATCTTGATCAAATCTTTGATTGAGAGTCCTTCTTTAAATAAAAATCTAATCCATTAAATATTGCATGTGGCATCCGCGCGATCCGCGCCAATAACGCGCGGTTGGACAGTGGATTTGGCTATTTTTCAGCATTCTTGGCGTGATCGCCACTCCCACGCCATTCACGCGGCTGAACTGCTGTCATTTTCTCCTTTGTGAAATCATCCTCTTTTATGCATTTTTCTTCTACAAAACACATAAATTTTGTGAGAGTGTGGATTATTAATAATTCTAATAAATAAAACATTTATCACTCAATTAATATCAAATCCTTGCTCTTTTTAGTCTAGAAAACTCCATATGCTGGAGGCATATCAATATGTATATCATGTAGGTGCGCTAAAAAATCACAAAGTATAAGGATCCACCCTACGCCCACACTGCTGGAGTTCTATCCCTTGTATGGAAAGTTCAATAAAAATTTATCTCCAAAATCTTCAAAGGATCCAATCGAATTTGCAGGAAGAGTTGAGAACCATATCTACGCTGCTCCAGTCATAGTTGTAGCAGATATATGGGAAATGATGGGCTTATCAATTCCTCTTATGTACATATCAGTATCAAACTTAACAATATGAACTTGCGGATCCTGGCTTCCATCATATTTCAGCAAGTATGTAGAGGCAAACTCCTCTAGGAACGGAGCACTAACAATCTCATTAGTAAAAGGACTATTATTGTATTGTCCTCTACTATATTTCCTTCTATACGCACCAACTTCAGCACGACCTTGAGTTTGATCTCAATTATATTGAAACTGGATATCCCGGTTGTGCTCCATATTCCTTCCTATTCCAGCATTCAAGTTACAAGATATCACACTTGCATTGCAATCATTATCATCTAGGCCACAATCTTCATTACTTCTAATCGGACCTGATTATTAGCATTTGAATTTCGGCCAGTGTTAGCTTTACCTCGACCTTGAGTAACTACAACTCGAATTTGATTATCCAGGTTATGATTCATATTAAACAAGACCTGATTATTTATGTTCCGCATTAACTCGTACCTAATTATTCTGATTATGGTCCACATTAACCCGGACCTGATTATTTGTAACACTGGCATTCCTGGGCTCATTAGCATTTTCACCATGATAAGCCTCCCTATGCCTTTCTCTTCTTCTATTCTCTTCATCTCGGATCTGGCCTCCTGCATGTTCCAAATTTCTTAATTGTATTAGACATGCCTTCGTCTCTTGAAACCTTTGAACATCTTCCTGCCTCTAAAGATTGTTACGATGTTCCATTTCCTCTATCCGCCTTTAGCTCGTATTGAAAGAGGTTTATGTAAGGTGAGCTTCTGGATTTGCAGGTTAATGTTGAAGAGACACTATTTGATTATTAGGATTACCTGCCAGAGCCGATGTAGAGGCTGTATCTGAGACATCTTCGCTTGCATGAACTGCATCATAATCTGATTTTGCCTCATGTTCAGGCTGACTTGATGGTTGATTTACCTCCTCCAAAATTGGATTCGATGATAGATTCGGTTGTGGCGACAATTGACTGCTACTCCTTGTACGAAACACCATTCTTGATCGTGGGAATAACAATTTATCGATTTTTCACAGATGGCGCCAATGTTGGATCTAGGGGCTCTTTCTAAGGTATTTATGAGTTAGATACATTTGAGTTTAGTGGATCACATTGCATAAAAGAGTAAAGAACAATTTTCACTAAAGGGTGGTGTGTGTGCACAATGACAGCATAACAGTAAAGAAAGAGAATAAATATACTTGTAGATTTTACCTCTTATTTATACGGTTTATCTGTGGGTATTAGAATTATAGACCTTCTGTGCCTCTTCTAGTATCCCAAGCTCATGTTTAATGTTGTCGTATTATGGTTGATATCTTTGATGAATATCTTCCTTTGATTATATCAGATTTTATTTGGATTGTTCCTTATTAGGGTATATGATAAATGAGCCTCATATATAAGTTCATAGCAGAAAGAAAACTCAAAACACTACTTTATATGCACCTACATGATTGACTCACAAACTCACCCTTGTTTTTCTAAACCAATTTTTAAATTTTTATAAATCAAATAAAATTGGTGTAATTCTCTATTTAATATTTTGTTTTTCAACATTTTTATTCTTTCTTTCCGCCGCGGTACTAACCTCAGAAGCACAGACACGCTTCTTAAAAAAAATTTGTGTCCGACACGGACACGCGTCCGACTCGTGGTCAATATTTTGGGACACGTGGTCAACGCTCGGACACGTTCGAACACATTTTTTTTTAGTCTTAATTTTATTTTATTAACTAAAAATAAAAAAATTATTTATAAATCAATTTTTTTCTGTTATGAAATTTGACATGAAAAGTTAACAAGGTACGAATTTTTTTTATATATAGTTATGTAATAAAATTTGAATATTTGATTGGTTATATGACTTATTATGGACTGTTATATCAATTAAATATAAATTATATTATATATATTACAAATATTATTTAATATCAAAACGTGTCCTAACGTGTCGAAATATGTCATTTTTTAGAATTAATGTGTCGGCGTGTCATGTCGTGTCCCGTGTCCCGTATCAGTGTCCGTGCATCATAGGTACTAACAATCAAATGCTTGTGCTACACTGTTAATTTTCATGAGACATGTTAATACCCTAGTGCTATTGTTGAATAGTTTAGTTTTTGGCAATTCCCCTCTAAAAAATATAAGAATTTAATGTTTGTTTTACTGTAGAAAATAAATTTATTTCTTATATACATATAAAAATATGTGAAACCATATGAAGAGAAAAAAAAATAAAAGATAAATTAAGATAAATTATCAACAAAGTCCAACACAATTGGTGGATGAATGGGTAACTGAGTTCCTTAAACATGCTGATAAGAGTTTGTCGTGTGCATGGAAAAAAACTTTATTAGTAAAGATAAAACCTACTTTAATGATCTTTATGCCTCCAAAAAAATTAATTTTTAACTATCACTCGAAAAATATCTTGAAGAAACTAAAAAAAGATAAAAATAAATTTATCCGTTAGAAACGACAAATCCAAAATATAATAATCTAATCTTTTCATTAAAAACACAGTTTTCCACGAACTTTGAAAAAGTTGTTCTTTTTGGATATAAAAGTAAAGCAAAAGAAGAAGAAAAATAATCCTTTTTTGTTTTTTGTTTTTTAATTTCTATCCGTTCCTTTCTTTTTAATCCTTAACTTATGTCCATTCATGCTCATCATTCAATTGAATAACTCGAACTTTGTAGTTTGTTCTACAGCCTGTGTTTTCAAGCCTACTGTCCCCACGCTTCCACAATAAACCGTCCGTATTCTAACACCTATCACATCATAATTAAATTCCTAATCTTACCGACGTTATCAGTACTCTTAAATCTTTTAAAATAAATTTATTTGATAAATACATCAATAAATTTGTATTTATTCTAAGATAATTTTAAATATATCATTGATTCAAGGTTTAATATTTTTTCTATAAATAAAAGATAAGTTTATTTATTACTATTTTGAACGAACACCAACTATGATATATGAATTGTAGGTCAAGTGTTTGGGGTATGCCAGCAATAGTTAAGGTCTGATGTAAGTGATGAATATGGTAAGCTACGTAGGTATGCACTCTATGAATGGATGAGTGAGATGACTAGTTTTGAAGTGTTCCTTTTGATATTAGTAAGCCTTATCATGTGATCAAGGTGATCATTGTTTAAACGAGCGGAAAAGGATCATGGGTTTAACCCACGATCCGAGCTCGTGGTCTATGGTTGATCGTGAGCCTCTAAACGAGTTGAGCTCTTGGACTTCAGTTGGACTTAAAAATTAATAAGTTTCACTTAGTTATTTTTTTCTCCTCTCTAAGAGAAATTCCACACCTATTTTTATATATATGCAGGGATATTATTATCGCTTGTTTATATGGAAAAACTTTATTTACTATAAACGCATTAAAAGTATATGAAGTAGGAACCCTGCTTAATTTTTTTTAAAGAGGAAGATTAATCCCTTAACTTAATTAATAAATTTATTTTCAAAGAATTAAAACAATTTTTTCTTCCATGGTCCCACTTTTTGTATTGGTTAGAAACAACGGTCTAGATTCATGAATCAGACAAAGTAGAGTTTCATGTCACTCAGAAAAAGTGGTCCAGCCCGTGTCTAATCATGTCTCCTATTCGCCGCAGAGAACATAAACGATGTACATTTGCCGCATATAAATTATAATTCTCACTCCACTCATCATTCAAAACTTTTTCTTATTTTAAAATTAAAATAGAATTTTCACAGACTCGATCCAATCCGAAACCAAAATTAACAATTATCAAAAAAAAAAAAAATGTTATTATCCAATTCATCATCTCATTACTCATACATCATCTGATACGAACAAACACACCGCCGCGTCTATCCTCTGAAACGGCATCATCGAACCCAACCAACCTGCATTTTGCCCCACTCACGGCAGACACAACCGTGGGAACCGGGTTTCCCTGAACCGGGTTCGTTGTCCTCTTATACGAACCGAACCACTTATTCTGCATGTACCGGTTCTTTCTCCACGGAGGAACAGAGAGCCCTCTGTTCCTCAAACACCGTTTCGCCACGCGGCACATGATCAAAACGGTGCGTTTAAGCTCCTCAGCCGTTCCGACGAATATTCCGGGAACGTAAGTCAGAATTTCCTCGTAACTGCTTGTCGGCCTGGCAATCTCGAACTGGCCGGCGAAATCAAGGTCCACGAAGTACCGGTTCTGCCACGTGGACGGTCCAGATTGCACCACGTCGATGAACTCGTGGCTGCCGGCGGTGCTTCCGCCGGAGGAGTCCCACCGCGTTTTGCAGATCGCCGCATTGTGTCCCATTTCGCGCAAAAACGACATCACGTTTCGACGATAAACCGAGACGTTTCGTTCTCTCAGAAACGCGAACTTCTCAGCTGCCTCCGAAACGTGCGCACGAAGCATGTTCTTATAAGAATCGACACTGTTCGCAGCGTTTAAGTTAATTAGATCCTCCACCGAGTCCATGCAATCGGAGACCGAGTCAACTCCCTCCGAGTCGAACTCGTTACCCACCGAGTCACACTCGTTCCCGTTCTCTTTGAGGAAATAATCATGCACGAGCCCGGAGAGGCACGGTGACTCGCCGTCGCCGTCGCCGGAATGTTCGCTTCCGCTGCTGACGCCGCTCAGTTGCCGTTGATCACCGCCGAAGATGCGAGCTTTTGCTTCATCGTCGAACGGGTCAGTGACCCGTTTCTTTCTCGCGAAACCCACCATTGATTCGAAGGAAAAACGAGTTCTTTAGAAGAATTCGGAGAAGTTTCTATGTTCGAAAGATGATTCTAAAGATGGGTTTTGGTTTGTGTTTGGGTTTTGCAGAGTGTGCGTGGGAAGGTGGTTATAAAGATGATGGGAATGGTTGGAATTTTCTCGAGAATATTCGAGGGAAACTGTTTCGAGTTCCAACTTCTATAATTGCTGTGATTTTGATCCGAATTTCAGTGTGAATAAAGGAGTTTGACGAAGTTATAAACTAAACAGGGATATGCGGGTAGGATCCTTAATTATTCGGGTTATATAGATGCCTTTGGCATATACACTTTTATTCGGGTTCTGTCATGGGCTTGTGACGTGTTGAAGTGTGATTTCACAATGTGTGAGTAAGCTAAGGGTGGGCTTGCACGAGCATGGCACGTGGTTAGGTTGACACCCTGGTTTGATAAGGTAGCAAGAAGAAAGTGACTAATCATCAAGCATATGGATTAACTCGAATACCTGACATTGGATTGTTTTAACTTAATCAATAGTATTAAATTTGAATTTTGAGTATGTAATTATGTTAAAATTTTGATTTGGAAGAGTTTTTTCTTCTTTGTAGTAATATCTAACATGATCAATTAGTCGATTATTCGATAACTGAGAGAAATTTAAAAAAAAAAAAAAGTGGGGTGGTTTTGGGAGATAGAAGTTGCCGTTTAGTGAGTCTGAAAGGTTATCCGTTTGTGACTGTGCTGTCCAATGCTAGTCGTTATATTGGGAGGACTCAACAAATAAGGAATCGACGTTGAATAAATCAGATAAGTTTTTTTTTTTTAATTTAAGCTTGGCCTAATCTTTTAAAAAATTTCCCTTGTTCTTAAAGCCTTTAAATAAACTAACAAGTTTCTTTTTAAAAAAATTAGCAAACTTATGTAGGATTAACAAATTTAAATATTTTAACAAGACAATAGTTTTGAAATATTTCAGTAAAAATTTAACAGTAATAATAAATTAGCATATTATTTATGTTTACTTAAATAGCGATCATCATCTCTAAAATATTTTTTGAAAAAACATAAAATTTTATGTTTTTGACTAAATAGATTTTTTAAAAGACTCTTAACATATATAACTTATTTAATAAATAGGCTCGGATGAAGATAAACTTAATGCAAAATCAGGTCACAGGATTTGCGTGACTTATTTCGATACCTAGGCTCAAGAATGGTTTTGCTTAATAATAAATGAATAAATAAATGTTAGAGGCGGATAATGAAAGGGTTGGTGATCTTTGAATGTTTGAAAAGGAATATGCCATATGGATAATGATTGATGAATGTGTCTATTATTGTTTTTTTGAGGTTTTGGATTCAAAAGTTACGAAAAAAATTTTACCTTTTTTTTTATAGAAAGGAAAACAAGAAATTTTGGTACAACAAAATTTGCGAAATTTTGGTATGTAATGGACAGTTCTAAAGCCAACAGACTCACTACGAACCAATGAAGGTCATGGTTGCATGTACGTTTGAAAACGCTTTATTGAGATAACAAACTTCCACAAACACATACACATACCTGTCACCATCTGCATGCATGTTAAGATTTTCTACTGTAACTTTTTTAATCAAAATAGAACATGTATTAAGTTTTCTAAGTTGAGGCCTTACTTAACAAACGGAATATTATTTTCATGTTATACAAGAGAAAAATTCTCTCATGTATTATGTAACACCTCATTTATGACCGATCATGTTATCATTGTTTATGATATTAAGCGCAATTATAATTACAATAGTTTATTTAAAAATACGATAAAACTTTTTCTTTTTAGTACCATTTACAAAATTCTTATGTTTATAAAACGTCCATATTCAATATTTTTCAAAAAAGTGATCGTAACTCAAACTATTGCAGAACCATAAACACTATTGCTTAACATCATACAACGTCTATTTAAAGTTGTTAAGTGGTTCCCATAAACCAACGAAGCACAAATACACAATTTGACATTTTACCTACTTGAAGTACATTCAGTTTTTCAAAAACTGCAGCTGGAAAACTTGTCCATAAATTCTCATCTTTTGATATGTTATTATAAACTATTTTACCTTTCCAACAAGCTATCACACGCCCCATTTGGAGTTCTAAAACTCCGGATATGCTTGCCGTAAGTTACTTTCTTAAAACTGTCAACGCCGCACTTTCAAATACACAAACGTCCTAAACTACTTTTGAAACTGTAGTCGTTTTACTTATCTGTTTTACACCATATTTTAATATATTTTAGTAGACATCTCAAGCTTCAATTTGATATATCATAAGCCTAAATTGGGCAAGAAATGAGAGAGATATGAATTTTCCAAAAACATAAACTCAATTTATCCACTTCAGCACGAAACAAAACAATCCTCACTCAAACGCAAACTGGGTAGTTCTTACAACTTCAAATGACACCAAATTTTATGAAAATATAGGGAACATCTTAAGTTTCAAAATAAGGTATGTTACACCTTATTCGGACCACTGTGGAGAGAGTTATGGTCTTTCAAAGTTAGGGTAAAATCTAAATGTTTTTCTAGAAATTTCGACATACTCTTCTTTGTGTTTACAACCTTTTTCCACTTTATCCAAGGGTGTTTCAATACTCAAAAATGGTACATAATAGACCAAAAGGGTGGCATCCAAAGGATCAACATACATTGGTGCTCTTACAACCCACAATATACATCAATTCATGCTGTCTTTTTACTCAATTTACCAATTCTCTCATTACTCTTTCATACACAATGTCCCATTTATCATCTTTATAATTAAACATTATCAATAACTAAAATAGGTCTAAGGCCCTTCCATCACATACATCAATATTTACATATGCAAGGTTCTTCGATGATACAATTACATTTACATCAACTATCAAATTTAACTATTACATACTCAACATAATATCAAATGACTTAGACACAAAAGCATGAACAACTTTAAGCATGTAACAACATCTCATACAAAATCAATGTTCATGTACTAAGTTAATGATACAAAATAAGCAACTAAAATGTGCATCAAAATAATATCTCAAAATGCCAAGTAAATCCTCATGCACTCCTATGTACATGTCAAAATACTCCATATGCTCGTGTCCATACTAAGTGGGTTTCTTGCCCAAGGCTTCCCCAACAACACTAGTGGTACCTGAAAAGAGGGTCCCATAACGCAGGGTGAGATTTGACAATCTCAGTAAAGCACGGGTCCTAGAGGATCATTCCACCCAATGACTCACTCAATGTGCATGCAATGATAAACATATGAACAATATAACATACAAAATCACATCAATCATTGGGTAAACATCCAAGAACATCCAAACAAGGATATCGTATAAAAATTCCAACCATAACTCCTGAGACATTCCAAGTACTACTCCCAAAATAAAGATAGCACTACGGCAAAACCTAACTGAAACTCTTACAGAGACCTATCCAGTGGAAGTCCTCACAAATCTATCTACTGGCCAGAGATACAGGTATACCAAAACATATACCAAACAAGAATACATGTATATAAAAACATATACCAGACAACATGTCAAACATCATGTAAAAATGCATGATCATACTCTTTCACACATTATCAAAGATCACAAATCCAACCATACCCAAAGGATATGGTGGAGCACACAAAGGGACTAACCCCAGGACACACAAAAGTTTACCTATAAAAAGTTTCACAAGCAATTTTATAAACCAACAGAGAGAAGCTTCCAAAGCTCAATCCTCCAAGATTGGATCAAAGAGAATCAACCTACAATGATCATACCACAATATGATCAATCATGTACTTGAGAATACACAAGCAAACACAAATAATAACTCCTAGAAAAATCCTAGCGATCATTAAACCCCAAAGTGTAACCAATTGTATTTTATTTCAACAAACCAATATCATCACTTAAATATCCTCCTCAACCAAACCACCAATACATTCACACACTCTCCATCAAACCACAACACAATGTACAATATTTTTTCCTAATTTCTTCAATATGGTCGAATGTGTACATAATGTGGCCAAGTAATTTTCAATAATTCACAAGCTTAAAACTCTTATTAAACTTCATAATTTATGATTAGAACAACTACCAATCAATTATATCATCCATCAAATACTTCCTTCACAAATTATCATTCTTTCATCCTTGAAAATTTGTCTAAGTGTTGACACCAAAATCACTTAAATTCTTATTAGATTTCTACCGATTATTTATCCATACGAACAATAAATTCCAAAAGAATATAGCCATAAAACCTCTCCAACCATACCCACCAACATACACATCATATTATGTATGAAATCTCGATCCATAAGAAAGACTATATGAAATTGAGAAATCTTACCACCAATGAGTTTCTAGGCTTCCAGAGAGAAATATACAAGCTTCCAAGCAACAAAAACCACTAACGATGACTACTCTCACCTCACAAAACTGTCACCTTCATCTCTTTGATCTCTCCACACATTCACTTTCTCAAGGAATTCTTTTAGGATTTTTGATCACAAAGAAATTCTGGGTATTTTTCAAGTTGTAACTTTCTTGATTCGGTGTCAAAATAAAAAGTTACAAACCTAAGTTATATCTTCCAGGGTTGTTCGCCCAAGACGCTGAGGGGGAGGAAGAAGATGAGCCTTGTTGCGACTTCGACAAGTGCACTGGTCGTAAAAGTAATAAAGTGTATTGAGTACGAGATCGTTCCCACGAGGATTGGTTTTCAAGTACTAGTTCGCTAACAACGATTTAGTTGGACAATCGAATTTGAGATGAAAAGAATTGAAATTAAAAACAATCAATAACATGCAATTTCAGAATTAAAAGCAATAAAGTAAAAAGATGAAAGTTTTGAAAATCAAGAAAGAGCGTAGTTAATGTTTCGACTTCCCCTAATTTCCTCTATAAGTTATGAATTAAATGCCAAGAATCTGTTCTTAATATAATGCCAATCAATTATGTCTAAGTTAATTAGGGCTCAATTCCTTGTTACCCTAAATCTATGTGATCTTGAACGAACTCTAGTTCCCCGATTATTCTCCAAGAAAACATACATTAAGATCAAAAATTTAAAGATTGCACAATTGCTCTATGTTTATCCCTAGATCACAACGATTGTGATAAATTTACCAAGTCAGGGTTCATGCACCAACATCCCTATTGTCATACAATTCCCCAAAATCATTTTATAAGGAGCAAACTCATAGAAAGCATTAAAGACATATAAATTTATTCAATTATAAAAAGAAAAGAATTCAGAGACAATTTAATTCATAAACATAAAGATTCATTTGGGTTCCATCTACCCTTAACTACATAAAAGTCTAACCTAGCATACTGAATTCAAAAGCAATAATAAAGAAAAGAGAACCCCAAGCCTCCATTGGTTTGATGTTGACTTGGTTCCTTAGTGCTCCAACGCTCCGCAACAGGATTCTTCCCTCAAGTCTTTGTGTAATTCTCTGGATTTTGTGAATTGCTTGTCTTGGTCTGACCCTCAGCTCCTTATTTATAACCATTGAAGCTATATCCTTCATCAAATCTCTCAATGAATCCTTATCAAATTTCCAATCAAATCTTCAATTGCTTCCTTTTTTAATTTAAGATCTTGCAGATTATGTTGATAGATTTGAGCTTCGAATCTTTGTTATTATCTTTCATCAAATCTTCCCGTAGATCTCTATCAATTAACGAATCAAGATTGATATGTTTCTGCTTAATTTCCAGATATCACAATCCGGTATCCATTGGCAAATCTTGATTAAATCTTGGGTTGATTGGTTCGTGCATGGACGTTTTAGCGTGCTTTTTGTGCGCCAAAACGACCTCCCAGTGTATTGTTGTCTGCCTCTGGATGTTTTAACGTGTTGTTGGGCGCCAAAACGCCCTCTTCGAAGGGTAGTTGGTTGCTGTTGGAGCGTTTTAGCGCTCTATTTGTCCGCCAAAACGTTCTGCTCCACTGAATTCTTACTGTTTTCCTTCATTAGAGCGTTTTAATGCTCTCTTGAACGCCAAAACGTCCTCCTCCAGCTTGCACATGTTTGAAATCTTGCTTCTTTAAGGCTTGAGCGCATCTTGTTGCATTCATTTGGCTCCAAAAAGCCTTGATGGATGTTAAAATCCCTTGAAATAAGAATTATTACAAGATGTTAGCAATATATTCAATTCTTGTGACTCTACGTTGTAAAACCCTAATTTCCATGCAATTCATGATGCATTTCAAGTGTATTTATACCTAATATTATGGTAAACCAAGGATTTATCAGCCTGCAAGGCTGATTTCATGCTTAAATAAGCCTAGTCAATTTATTTGACTTTTTGGAAGAAAAAAAGAGTTAGAAAATATCTAAATTCAATTTACTTTATTATTCTTCTTGAATTCTTGAATAATTTCATAACTTGGATATTTTCAAAAATTCAAGCTGCACAATTATAATTTAATAATGTCACAATATAGTATTTAAAAGATCCGGGTAATTTTTGCATAATTCCATTTTTGCCCCTATACTCAAACTAACAGTATTTCACCAAAAATATCAAAATTCCTCAAATAATTATTTTTCTTGGTTATAAACACTTCTTTCGACATATATCCATTCCTAGAATTTTAATATGATTTTTGAGTTTCTCAGTAAAATTGTACTATGATATTTCATTCGCTAAAAATTATTATTCATTAATTTTCCAGAAAAGTGTCTATCTACTTTCAAATTTCGTTCTGAATCGAAATCCAACATTATTTTCACCAAATAATGTCTAATAATATCATTTCATAATTTTAGGGTTTTAGTAATTGTCAAATTACCATTTTGCCCTTCGAGTGTATTTTCACCTGAAATTCAAGATTTTTACCAATTAAACCCTCTAATCGACAATTCAATCATAATAATGAATTTTCAATTATGTGAGGGGTTATACATTCACAAATCAAAAATGATGCTTACTTTATATTTTTTCTTTACTCTAATTAATGAGTACATGAGAGTAATATTCCCTTATTAAAACTTTATTTGAGAGTTAAATTGTTTTTTATTAAGATTAAAAGTGTAAGCACTTACATTTTGCATATTCAAAATTTTTATACGAAAGTATCTGGAATCAATTTTAGAAAATGTAAATTCTGTATCATTTGTTTAGTAATAACTTGTTTTGTTCTTTATGTTATTAGTCATGTGAGTGTTACGTGTGTTGTTTGTTTATAATGGCATTATTACTTTCGTTGCTGAAGATAAAAATAGCGATTTAGTTTTCTTATTTGTTTTAGTTATTTTTTGTATTAGTCATGTGAGTGTTACGTGTGTTGTTTGTTTATAATGGCATTATTACTTTCGTTGCTGAAGATAAAAATAGCGATTTAATTTTCTTATTTGTTCTAGTTATTTTTTGTAGATGTTATATTATAATGGATAGTAAACTAACATTGTACTTAGTTGTGTTAAGTGATGCTTCCTTTATATTCAGAAGGTTTATAACATTTAATTGCGTTAACTAGATGAAAATTTGAAAAACTAAGTGTGGGTAGTTCTGTTAGTCGCATGAAAAAAGTATATTTGCGTTTGTGAAATTGAAGTATGATTTGGTTAATGAGAAATTGGTATGGTATTTTGGTGGGAGGTTAGATTTGGCAAGTGTACTTAAGCATGTTAGAATTATATTGTGTACGACCACAACAATTTTAGATAAGATGATCATTATTGGCTCTGAAAAATCTAAAACTTGTGTAGCAAAATCATAATATTGTTAGCTCTAAGGCATGAATTCTATATTACTTTTCTTGATATATATATATAGGTAGTTATAGGCTATGTGTAGCATTTGGTGTATGTTTTTTTTTCCCAAAGAATCAAATTGCATATTTGGGCTCCTCAAGAATAAAAAAGATCTTCTAATGCTAGTCATGACCCACAATGTGAAGGAACAGATTCATCACCTCATGTTCCACTTCCATCACCACAATGTTGAATATTATATTCAGTCATTGATTTTGGATAGTGATGTTGTCAATATCGTGAATTTGTTGAAGGTTTTTTATATAACAGTTGAGACATAGTTTATGTTATTGTTGTTAAATATATATCGTTCTATGATTTTGGATAGTGTATGAAATTATGCACTTTTAATGTTGTGATGAATTTATATATCTTATGCTTTTAATTATTGATTGATTATTATATGGATATATATATGCTAAAATGTAATTATTACATCATTAGAAAAAATAACTAAATGCACAATGTATTTTGGAGAGTAATAAATCACCTTACGTAACAAAATTTGAACAAATACTTTTTTTAAAATATTAAAATGTTAAATTTACATATTTTGGCGGGTAATAAATCGCCTTAAGTTGACTATAAAACCACCTCAAATGTCATTTGGTTTAGATATATAACCACCCTTGAAATCACGTCAAAATCTTGACATTATTATTGTGGTGTCAACACCCGCATACGAAACTGCATCAGAATGTAATTTGGAGGCAATTTAACTAATCATCCTTGAATTCATGTCAGATTCTTGCTTTGGTAATTGTTTTAATACTTGCCTCTGTAATCACCTCTGAATATAATTTAGAGGCAATTTAACTAATTGCCCTTGAATTCACCTTAGATGATTGCGGCATTAATACTCGCCTCTCTAAAAGCTCAAAATGTAATTTGGAGGTGGTTTAACTAGTCACCCTTGAATTCACTTCAGATTCTTGGTTTGATGATTGCATCGTTAATACCTACCAACAAAACCGCCTATATTTGTGCTAAGGCTGTTATTCCACCTATTCATCAAAATCGCCTCTGATAGACCTTTCAATGGTGATAATTGTGACGGTTCATGAACCCTCGGTAGCATCAAATAGTGGTGGTTATTCTCTTCCAAATAAACTTAAGTTGATGGCTCTTTGCAAATCAAACTATTTAGGCCTTTTCATAATTTATGAAACTGGGTTGATGCTTATGAACATGATATTATGATGCTATATAACATTAATATATATATTCTTCTTTTCCTGATGATATGATACTAAGTTCTTTTAGTAAAACTAGACATCTTTGGTAGATTATTCAACTGATTGAATTTATGATAATATCAAATTCATATTTGATATTCTATAAAGGATGGCAGAGATGGAGGAGAGCTTAATGAGAGGGATCTTAATCAAGATCACCTCCTTGATAAATGAATATATCAATTAGAATGTGTGGGGACTTGACAGTTCACCCGCTATTACCCATTTTGACGGAGTTCATTTTGAGACTTACATTTTGCTATCTTTATTTTATCAACATTGTTGATTGTGAACTGATTTTGAAACTTGTTTTGGATGTTAGGATTTGAATAAGGTTAGATTGAATCTAAAACTTTAAATATTTATTTTGGTATGTAGATCTCATAACAGATTCATAATAATGATGGTTTATTTATTTAGATTGCAAATTATGATCGAGCTTAACTAATCCGAGTTAATTGTCTTGAACTAGAAGTGAATGATTCATATTTGTTTGAACATTACACCGATATTTCTATTGGATTGCGTTGTATGGTGAATATAGGAGGAGATTATTGGATATACATTAATAATATAATCCAATAATATGTTCACATATAAGCCCAAATAGATGAAAGCATAGTTATTTTGATTCATATGGGCTAGAGTCAATAGCTTGCATTATCTCTAAGATTTCCTAAGCTGGAGGTAATTATTGAGTATTTCAAACTCAATACATCTTGATATAATACTTCAAACATCTCTAAACCCTTCTCTCTGAAACCATAACCTCTAACAAATCAATGTGGGAATTAAAATACCGAAGAAATTTGTATCTATTGGTGCTGCACGTGCGGGCCTAGTTCAATTTGGTACTGCTCCGTGGACCCCACGTATATCAAAGCCATTCAATAAGCAGTTGCATGTGATTTTTTAGAAAAAAATTTAATGAAAACAATGGGGGGAAAAGTCTTTAATCCAGTTTTTTTTCTTTTTTTTGGTAAACAAAAAGAAAGTCTTTAATCCAGTTTATATATGAGATACATTCTTTTTATTTTATCATAATATATTTTTCTGAACTTTTAATTCCGTGTTAAAATCTTTAACAATCATTAACTTTCAAACAATCCGACATACACTTATTTATATATAGATTTCGTATCACATATATGTACACATTTTCACTATCTTATTATAAATAGTCTCACATCATCATTTTATTCACACTTTCATTCTGATTCTGCCACCAATAATAATATAATTAGAGGATGTGACTTGTTATTAATGGATAGCAAGCATTCTCCTTAATTTATTTTAAGAATATACAAAGGGCAAAATGGATCGTAATTGGCTTGTTGGTCCATTTGACCCACCAAAATTGATGAGTTTAGTAATATTTACAACTTATTTTTCTAAGCACACTATTTTATCCTGTCCCATATAAACTACTTGTAGGTTTTGGTGGAGATGCGTCAGGTCATTTTCCTTCTGTCTTTATTTATTCATCTAACCCATCATTCTTGTTCATGTTTTAGACTATGATAGGCTGGAAAATCTGCAGTGGAAAAGTCAGGAAGGAATTAGAGTGGATCGTTGTTTCGTACAAATCTTTATCTTAACCTTATTCGGATTTAAATATCTTCAAACTTTCATTATTATTATTCTTCACCTATGGACAAAATTAAAAGAATTCTTCAAATCTGATTACTACTTGCCATTGTCATGTTACCCTGAATTGAGAGTAATGCTTTTTTTGTGCTCTTCCATTAAAATATTGTTAATTAACCTACATAACTTATCATTTTTGCTGAATTTTAAAAAGTTAAAGTAATAATTATTCTTCTATTATTTTTTTAAGTGTGTTGATCCACTGAAATCAAGTAAGTTGATTTGAACCTATTTTAAAAAAACTTATCAATCTACCCATCTCATTTTTGTATTGACCACTAACCGGTTAAAGTGAGTTAACTGAGATTGTCATCCACGTAATGTTAAAAATTCCTCTCTTGTTTATTTTTCTTTTCTTTATTGCTTTTACTTTTTATTTGACTTTACTGACCGTTAACCCCAATTAGTTTAGAATAAAAATTATATTGATATAAGGAAAAAAATTACCCTTATGTTACATGTGGTAACTTTATCTCCTACACACTCTTCGATAACTGTGCCACTTTTTTTTCAGGTGGTAGGATCTACAAATTTATCTCTATAACATGAAATAACTTATCTCCTTTAATATGAGATTAATAAAACTCTTGATATAAATATAATTGTTGTTATAGATTAGTGAACTTGGCTTCTTTCATGGTTCTTACTACGAGACAAAACATTCACAACATGGAATATATCCCCGGTTTTTTTTTTTCCAAATAACAACTATCCATCATTGCAACTTGATTCCCCCGCATTTGGCATATTCACTTACTCACCTACTAAACTTTATTGTCACCTTTGTACATTCTGGAATATTACACATCATTTACATATATTATATCTTCTTTTCTTTTTAATAAATTATAAGTATCTTCTACGGGAGGTAATTCTGTTTAAGATGGATTCATAATTAAGGCTTTAAACTATCTAAACGATAATACTAAGAATCATCGAATACATGTTCTTATCTTCGCCTGTTCAACTTTTATGTGTCAACTCTTCGTTTGATACTAATTGTTAATATAAATATAATCATATGCTATGTCTTGATGCAAGAGAAAGGAGATTTGGCCATTTTGCTATTGCACTCTCTCTTGAACACTTCAGAACTCGGCATGTGACACACCACAAACCTTTCTCTTTTGTATTTTTAATTCTTAATTATTATTATTATTATTCTGAATTCTTGACATTAATTAAATTAGACCAAAATCACTATAAAATAAAATATATATTCTATTAAGTTAAAGTTGTATTATTTATTGATTTATTTATTTATTAAAGATATTTCAATCGGTTCATCATTTCGCGACTAGTCTGATTTGAAGCGAATCCCAGTATTAAAACTTTAACTCTTTTCTAAAGAAAATATTTCATAAGATCGAACACATATTCTCACTTCATCTGCTCAATTTTCTATACTTTTTATTCTTTTGACTTCTACACTAGAAGGGTCTAATTTTGTTTCATACCAATCGCAAGGGCAAAATACGCATAAGGTATCGTGGTATTGAATTTAGAGAATAAAAAGGTTTCTGAATTTTATTTCTAGTTTTCACAAAGCGTATAAGCATTTCCGCGCCAGCTTTGACTGCGGAAAATGGTTAGTACGGAAGCAAAATAATTGAGTAAATTAAATCAAATTTTAGCATGTAGGTCCGCTCTAAAGCATGTTACAGAGAATATACTAAAATCCTTTAATTCATCATCCATCCCACCAAAACATCATCATTTCCAATTAAATAAATAAAAAGTGAATATTTATTATAATTAAAGGAAAAATAAATAAATAGACACTGTCATTAGATGCCATGGTATTGAATTTGGAGAATAAAACCTGATGGTTGAGTATTATCCATTGAGTATAGTATTGAATTGAAGTTCATATAACTTCAACAAAATCTTTTAAAGATCAAGTTTTTACAAAAAGTTTTAGAACTTGTTTTAAAATCTCAATTCACTCTTTTTTGAGTTTGAACTTTGAAGTAATTAATAGCGTCTACATGTCAAAAATCTCACCAAACAGGAATTTAATTTAGCTTATGTACGCCTCGAATTTGCTTCGTGATACATATTGGACATTTTATGTGAATATATTCTCGTGTCATGAGAAAGCAACAGATTTTTGCATTCAGTAGAAAAAAAAAATACTTTTTCATAGGAACGAAAGTGTGTAAATATTCCATTACAAAAAAAAAGTGTGTAAATATTGAGCAAAGATATTCTCAAGAATCATTTTTTCGTGAATTTGTTTTTTCAAAATCTTGAAACAAAAATGAAAATTCAGAAGGTCCCGAAAATCCAATAGTATGAATATATTCGATGAATCAAACACCATAAGGGCTGTTTGGTAGGGGGCAAAAAAAAATTGGCCAAGAAAATAGGATAAAAAAAATAATATGGCCATATTTAGTAGGAGAATTTGAAAAAAACTGGCTGGGAAAAAAAGCGAATGGGATAGAAAATTTTGCCATGGATGGGGTGATAAGTTTTTTTTCCTGTCGGTGACAAATCCAGATTGCTTTTGTGTGACGAAAATACCCTGCATCAAAGTACATTTCTCAAACCTCAGCTAATGAGCCCTACTAAAAATTGGGGGTCATTTGGTAATTTTGATTCTCTTTCCCATCAATATTTTATAATTATCTAAACATAACATCAGTAAAACTCACCAAACTTTCTCGGTGAAATTTTGACATATCAAACACATTTTTTTAACCTTCCCGATCAAAAAAAATTGACATTTTTTTCTCAAAATTTTTTTATTCCCCGTAAAAAAAATTTCTGCTACACCAAAGCTCCCTAAATGTTTAGGGTTGACTTCAACAATAATTATTTCCATCGTACAAATTACCATTTAATTGGCGTCTCTTCATGTCTGACACGACCCAGCACAATTTTTTATGTATATTACGACAGTAGTATAGAATAAAGTAATTAACTTTACTTTATATTTTTTTTCAAAAAAGTCTGTAACTACATATAAAAAATTATACTTACATTCACACTACTCATAAAAACTAAATTTAACTAATATTTTACTAAGCAATTTTTTTACCATTACATTTTCAAATAACATGCAAATCTCGCCACAAGTGAAATTCTCAATATCTATTACACGGAAATATTTTTTATGCTCTAAGACCACCCAATGATTTGGTGCTCCCTCTCACAACACTAATTTTTTCTTTCCTTTTTTACCCCTGCTATTTTTCGTCTTTTTCAATTTTATCCTCCCATTTATACTAAGGGACCACCTAAAAAATGATAGTCCCGGACCACAATAAATCCTCTCCTATTATACACTCTTAAATTCAACTAGGTCCAAGACCCAAATTCAACCATTTTCTGACCTTAACCCAAGTTACAACCTAAACCAGATAATTTGTCCTTTTTCGGCTCTAATAATCATCCATAACATTATCCCGTATTTACTACTACGTCTGCTTACCTACAAAGGCCCATGTCTCAAAGGTACTGTCTCAAGATGACAATTACACACATATTGTGTGGTAATGTTTCCAAAAGAAAAAGGTAGACCGAAGGAAGACACGTCGTTTCGTGAATATAATGGGCTTTAGTGTTTGGTAATGTTTCCAAACGCAAAGGGTAGACCAAGGGCAAATCTAGAATTATCACTCGCAAGAGACGTTTAGATTAAGACACAAATAATTTATATTATATCTATATAACATGTTTCCTCACACCTTGAATCTTTTTATAACTTGAAGTATGAATAATATACAGGTCTGCTATTTTATATTTAAACTTTTACGGAAAAAATGGGATAACAAGGTTCAAACTCTAAATTACTCGGTTATAGATCGACTCTGATACCATCTCATGAATTAACTCTTCCAAATGCTTAATCGTGACACAAAGGGTTTATATTACGTTTGGACGGTATTGATATGCTCAGTACTTTAGCATTATGTGAGAAGAATACAAAATCATATATGGGTGAAAATAAATCAATTCGAACAGGCCACTACTAAATCTCTTTCATTAATTCTAAGCTTAGCTTCACTATTTCACGATTTAGCGGGTTAGGAAGCTTGGCCTCATGTTCTGGGGAAACAATGGCAACTTTTTGCCCATAAAATTTTCAACAAGTGTTACGAGTAGAGCACAATTACATCACTCATAACAGCTTATTTATTTTTGCAAAAATGTTACAAAAACATACCTATAACAAATAAATAAAAAATGACGGCCAGAGCAGCAGCTTTCCGGAGACATGCAAGGTGCAAATTTGAACAAAAATGTGCTTGGCCAGATCTCCCATAAAATAGAAATGAAGCAGAAACAGAGATGAAAACTAATAGCGGTTCCAATATGTTCTGCGTCTGAACCAGTTGTAATCAGGCAAACGCTGAATAGGTCCCATGGCAGCAATTGCAATATCCTGAAAGGGAAAATATAACATAAGTTCTGAAACTGAAACCCGAGAAAAGCACACAATGCTGTTATCACTGAATGAGTTATATAGTTCAAGAAAGACCTTGTCATAAATAAATCGGTTTGCAACACGCTTAATTGTGCTTGCATCAACAGCATCAATTCTAGCAAACAATTCTGCAAATGGTATTCTTCTTCCGTAGGTGAGTAGCTGAAACAACCACAAGGGCAGATATAAATAAATGAAATATCAAGTTGTAGCAGTATATTTTCTGTATAGCAATAGCATGATACATATTCAATTATAATCCTAGGGCAACAGATAATAACCTTTTAGTATGACAAGCTATTGACCACGGAAATGTCTAGAGACTCATCTTACTAGGCTTTTTTTATTTATTTATTTAAATATAGTGTGCCTAAATAAGAAAGGTTTTATATACAGTCCAGTTCAAACTGTCAATACTAAATACTTAAATATCATTGTTTCTACATACAGAAAGATATAATCACGCCGTTAAACAGATTTCTAATTTGAAAATGAAATTACCAGTTATAGAGGCTTGTAAAGAATATGTCATTGATTTACTTACCAACACCCTTACTATATAAATAGCACCATTTTCCAACACCACCTATGTTTATCAATAGTAATGGCTTTAATATCAACTATCACCATTAAGATTTAAAGTCACTGAAAAATAGTAAGAAATAAGATATTATTTTCCTATGATAAAGTATAAACCTCTAAAGCTATTTACCACTTTAGTGCAAGTTGATACTTATTTATCTGTTCAGCGCAGAGTGAACAGTACAAGTAACAAGTTGAAGCGGCTATAGAAACATATACCAAACAAGACTTAAATTAAAACCATCCAAGTAAGGACTGACATGGTTAAATTTTTCAATGAATGCATGCATAAAATATTTTAATTGCATGTACTAAAAAAATTTAGTTTTTAAGAAAGTTAATGTAATTCTTACATTGCAACAATTTTTTTATTTTAACTTTAAAAAAGTGACTTTTAAACATTTAAAAAACTAATTAATAAGAATAAATTAAACAAATATTTTACCAAAATTTATTTAGTTATTATTTTTTAAATTTAAATTTAACAATTTTTTTTTGTAAAATATATAGTTAAAAAGAATTTGTGGTGCAAAAAAAAAATCTTCTGCAAATTTCTAAAGTATTTTTATTAAAGTTATAATTTTTATAATAAAAAATAGTTGGTTTAATCTGTTTTTTTATTCATATAACTTTTAATGAAAAAATAATGAATGTAATATTCCTTGCATGAAAGAAAAAATAGATTTTTAAAGATTTTTATTCAACCACAAATTATTAAAAATAGATTTCTACTTTTGTGTATTATTAATTTTTTACACACTTTGAAAGAAAAACGATGATTCACACGAAACCATTTAGTAGAAATGGTTACGAATGAGTTGGCTTGCATTTAAAAATATTTTCATATTTTTTAATTTGACAAGAAAGTAAAGCGATGTAGTTATAATACAACTATCTCATTCGTAACTTCTTTCAGAAAATCTCTTTCGTGACAAATAGCACCGCTGTAAAATAGATTCCTACTTACATGCAATGCTGCAAAAATATTTTTTATAACATTAGTTTTTTTTCTTTTAAATTAATAATTATTCAAAAAGAAAATAAATTAATGCACCAAAAAAAGAAGAAGAAGAAGAAAGTGTTAAAAAAAATTCACGTGTGCATGCATTCAAAATATAAAACCATGAAAGTCAGTCATCTGTCAACGGACATAGCATAGTTTTAACAAAGTGTTGGCTGCGGACACAGACTTATTATTTAGAAAACTAAAAAGTAACAAGTAATAGGTCTATTTTGTATTAAACAGGCTAATGATATTCTACATGCAATAAAGTGGTAAATAATTTTATTTACACCTGTAAAGTAGAAAAGCCCTCTCATCCCCCTTTTATTCATTATGAAGTTGAGAGTTAAGATTATTGTACCTGACGCCCAATATCTTCGGCTACTGGACTTGTTCCATCTATGTGGAGCAGGAGAGAAGATTTCAACTGTAAAAAACACAATTTTAAGTGGCTACAGCACAATAATAGTATACAGAAATAAATTGAGTAAAGCAACATTTTAAGCTTTGCTTAATAAATGCAAAAGACCAATATAATGAAAAAAACCGAAGAAAGATTTAAGCAGAATATAGGTTCTACGGAGGACTCTACATATCTAGGGATCCACCGGCCCTTTGGAGGTACAAAGACTATTTACTAGGGCTAGTTTACTGTGTCGTAGAATGCGTGTACATACATTGTCAATGGTGCAAACCTTGATTTATTCATAGTTAGGCATCTATCACATTTTTTGGGAATGCTGTGACTCAGTCAACTTATTTCATCTTTTCAAGTTTCATAACATACACCACTTAAGTGAGGGAATGATTGTATCCTGAGGACACAAAAGCAAAATTTTAATCTGAATGTTGTAACCCAGTCAATTTATTGCATAACATACACCAATTGGTGAGAGTATGATTTATATTGGGTCAACTTCAGTAAATTTTTTATCCAGTGTCTACATTTTTTAGGAAGTAGCAATGTCAAATTGCATTGCCACAATAAAAACATAATTGATAGCTACTGCACGTGAATTATATGTAATTAAACGAGTGAATAAAATCGCTCAGATGTTGCATTACCATTTCATATGCGATGAAACATGTCAGCCATAAATTAATTTAATTTGAGCGTAAAAAAACTTGGCATCATAAATAGAGAGCCAATAACAACGTATTTCATTTATCTAAAACTTTCATGACTCAAAATCTCCATTTCAAATAGTATGCCATGGCTCCCCTGAGACATTACATCCAATCAACATAAGTGACATTTACCCCTTTATTAGGCAAAAAGATACTTCAAATAAAACAACTAAAGAATTAGACTTTGAGAAACCAACAATTTTATGTTGCATATAAGTTCATCAAAAACCAATTGCAAGCAACTCATCCAAGCAGAATGCATAGTAAGTGAATCATTTTTAGGTGCAATACCAAAATCAAGTGCCAATCCATTTATCATATCTTGCAAGCACAAGCCAAATTCCTTTTTTTCACATTGAATTAGCTGGGCAGGAATCAGTATGTAAAATAGGAGAAATGGTGCCCACCTGATTACGAGCACGCGTAACATCATCTTCTGAGACCCGATAAGCCAACTTCGTTGTCTCGTACATTATTGCATAGCACAAATCATCCAAGCAATCCTTCTGAAAGATCAAATTTAAAACATGGTTTTATCAAAGAAGAATTTAAGATACAGGGGCAAAAAAAAGTAACAAAAAAACCTTCTAGGGGCAGAGAATGTATAAGACAATTTATCCTCTACGCAACTTAAGCATAACGTTCTTTAAAAAAAAAAAAAAATTCAACACTGCCTGCACAGAAAGTAATTTATATTGGACACAACTAAGATTAACATACTTGGTTAATGAGAAATGTGAGTGTCAGTGTTACATGACACATCTTGTGCCATGCCATAGACACAAAAAGTTGTGTGTCCCACTGAAAAAAAATAAGGTGTGGGTCCCACCTTTTTGTGTCTATGGCATGACACAAGATGTATCATGTAACATGACACTCACATTTCCCTTGGTTAATATATACAAAATTTCTCTCCTAACAAGTGCAAGCTTGTAATGAAGCACATCCATCATTACAAATAGTGAAACCAATTCTTTCTGATTCACAAATAAATTAGAGAAGTTCACAATGCTACAAAATTCTGAAGCATGTTAAATGCCAGAAAGGTTAGAGAGTGATGAGTAGGTTTAAACTTCATCAAGTGATGTGTTCAGTCAAAAAAAAAAATTAAATAAATAGTTTTATTTCAACTAAACTTTAGCTGCCAGGACTGATGCATCTTAGTTGAGATGACTAAGAACCCTAGGTGTGAAGCATAGGTTTTTCTTTATCTTCTTATATAATTTAACTTGATAAGACAGCTTCAACTATCCCAATATAAAAAATACTAGACCAACATTCTACGCACTTTTCTTAATCACATTAAATCTTAGCATTACCATCTGTAGATCCTATTCACAGCCCCAAAACAGCATCCTTAATTGCTTTTAAGTCTAAAAGTATAAATACCCTGCATACTAATCATTATATTTTCTCCGTTAATGCTTCATTTGGTTTAGGACTTGGGGAAAACTGGGGGGAATAAGAATAAGGACCAAAAGAATTGGGAGAAAATTGCATCTTCTTCTGTTTGGGAAGGAAGATAAATTTATGGGGAAACTGGCATGGGAGCCACATGTTTTCTGCACCAAATCGGTAAGCAAGAACCGGAAAACTATTGTTGTTGCTGTCCAAATAAAGTCTTAATGATTATAAAAGGAAACTAAAAAGCCATTGGAAGTAAAGAGGAAAGAAAAGCAGATAAACAAAACGGTAATTATGGGGATAAAAGTTCATTTGTTACTGGCAAATACTTAGTTTCTTGTACTCAAGTCTACTGTAATGCATTGTCAAACATGTACGATTCTCACCTTAGCAACAGCATAAACACCAAAAAGACCTGAATCCTTGTAATTGGTATTGAAGGCCATCATGCTTTCAGCAACTTCATTAATGCCAACTCGTTGCGCTAATGCAGAACTGTTCACAATTAAAATTTACTCAATTATGTGACTATGAGGAGTTCTCCATTAGTCTATTTTTGGGGGGGAAAAGAGGTTCTCAAGTGGTATACCCCATGTGCTTTCCACCTCCAGCTGTCTTATTCCAAGAACCCAACATGGCTTGCATGACCATCAGGGCAATCGAATCTGGATCCGTCCAAGCTGCGCCTTCAAAAGCTACCGCAAATTGTGCAAGGGGAATATCATCATCCAACATTCTAACCTGTTCTTGGAATAAGTACCAAAATAGTGATTAAATTTTACTACCAAGATGGTTTTATATGCGCTCAATATATATATTTTCTAATAATCTTGCCTCAGAACCCGTAAAAATGGTTGGTTCTTTTGCAACTAATTGAGAAGCTGTGGTGGGATCCGCTGACAACTTAGTAAACAATGTTTTTACTTGCTGGACAATATCTTCATGCTTGACAGCTCCAGAAGCAGCTATCACCTGAGAAAGCAGACCCAAAAAAATAGCCATGAGGGCACCTGTCTATTTAGGCATTAAAATATAATTTATATAGAATAAAAATTACAAAATAACCATGTCCTAAGAATACTACCGCATCCATCACTAAAAGATGATATATACAAACAGGAACAAAATAATTTTCTGCACACCATCCTAGGAGCCGTGTAGTGTGTCTGTATGTAATTCTGTAGATGATCTTTGGTGATTGTCTTAATATTCTGAGCAGGTCCAAGAATTGTTCTACCAAGTGGAGTGTACTGGAAAGCAGTTGCATGTAAATGGTCAAAAATTACTTCCTCTGTTTGTCCCTCAACCTACAAGCAGTTGCAAATGATAAACTAATCAGCACAAGAATGAGAGCCTGTTAAAACCAATTTAGGAGAAAAAAGGCAGCCGCAAGGGAATAAACACACAACACACAGACACACAAGAATTTATTAATTGTTCTCATCACATAGACACACACACATAACAAGTTAGACTCCTATAGTTCTACGGGTTGGGATGTGGGGATGGAGTGGCTGTCGTATAAGTTAGTAAGTAAACAAACAAAATCACAACCCAATTCTAATTCAAATTCAAACCTCATACAACTATGTTCCCAACAAGAGAACAAACATCACCACTGAAAATTAGAACACAAATTGACTAAACCCAACACATATTGTCTGACAGTTAATACTTACCTACAAGCTAGACATGCCTTTACCAGGCTTAATACCCATCATGACATTAATGAGAGAGCTAAGGAATACTACCAACAATTACTCCTTGGTTACTGTGCTACACGTAAGAAATTGGACCCCATTTCATAATATCATGATATGAAAACCACTTTGAAATATAATACAAGTAAATGCAAAGATATAAACTTACCAACTTACTTAAGTTAAAACACTCAATAGGGTGTGTAAAATCAAAATTATCTTCTAAACCCAACAAAAAAAGGTTGAACTAGAAAGAAACAACAGATCTAGGGTGCGTAAAATTTACATCGCTTGCAATCAGACACAACCCATAACCACAAAACAATGGGTGCACTTTCACATACACAACTCAGTTCACCACTCAATAGCAACAATAATAACCCAATTATCACAGGCC
Organism: Gastrolobium bilobum; assembly: GCF_033153095.1. Lineage (NCBI taxonomy): Eukaryota > Viridiplantae > Streptophyta > Magnoliopsida > Fabales > Fabaceae > Gastrolobium > Gastrolobium bilobum. Next base: position 148,999 of record NW_026896352.1, on the reverse strand, counting down.
TAGCCACAATAAATTAGACGACATTTCCTCAATTATTCCTCAAATTTTATTTAAAAAAAAATCATTTCCAATTCAAAAACAAATTAAATTGGAGGCCATTTGATCAATTACAGTCGAATTTGAAGCAACAAAACTCTTCCACACTCAAATGACCAAAAAACATATACCCTCTATGTTTACAAACAAAAAATGTAAACCAATTAAAAAACTTGCAATTCCAATCCCCAACATTCCATTACCTCCACCATTTCCCCCACCATTTCCCATAATTTGAAGCCACAAAAAAAAAAAAAAAAAAATGGAAGAAGGGGGGAGGGGTGGCGTAGGAACAGAAAATCCTGAAATTGAAACCCACATTATATATAGGGAAAACTTAAAAAAAAAACCCTATCAGTTTTCTCAATTATCACTTACCTCTAACAAATTTTTTGAATCATTTATACTCTTATTTAAATTTTTTTATCACTTAGCCTGACTTAAAGTTTCTTTATCATTTACCCATCTCACTTATGGGGGTAAATGATAAAAAAACTTTAAGTTAGGGAATAAATGATTCAAAAATTTGGAAAGGGACAAATGATCTCGAGGAAAGTTACAGGTATTTGTTTTCGAAGTTTTCCCTTATATATACTCTTCCAAACTCAAATACAACGAAAACCAATTCCCTTTACATAAACACACATACAACCACAAAATAATAATAACAGTAATAAATAAATAAATAATAATAACAACAACAACTTGCAATTCAAATCCCTATTCTACCATTTGCTCCTCCATTTCCCATAATTAGAAGCAAGAAAACTCTTCCAAACCCAATTGCACCATAAATCAACACCATTTAAGATTAACACAAAATGGAGGGTGAAAATTAAAAAATAGAAAATAAATTGAAACCCCCCCTACAATGACCATTACCTCTTCCATTTCCCTTAGAATCACATCACGCTCCCGGCTAATCCTGTTATTATCAAACTTAGAATTCTGCAATATATCAGCCAGAATATCAAGCGCCTTCGGCACATCCTTATCAGTGACTTTGGCGTAATACGTTGTTTGCTCCCTCGACGTGTACGCATTCAAATGCCCTCCCATGTTCTCTATCTCTTCCTCAAGTTCCCTGGCAGAACGCTTCTCCGTTCCCTTGAAGATCATGTGTTCGACGAAATGCGCGGTCCCGTTCGTCTCCTCCGTCTCGAACCGAGACCCGGCGTCGATCCAGACGCCGACGGTGGCAGTCTTCGCGGCGAGGCTTGACTCCGTCACGACGCGGAGGCCGTTAGGTAGGGTCGTTACGCGGGTTTCCGGCGCCGCCAGGACCCGGGTGTGGTCCGAGAGGGTTGGGATGGGTGACCCGTATTTGAGAAAGCGCGGGTCCGGATTTTCCAGCTGGAGGAGCTTGGATTTCATGGCCTCGGCGAGGCGATCGTAGATCATGACGTTTGGAGGAGGAGGGGAAGGAGGGGAGGAAGGCGTGGAAAGTGCCGCGGCGGTTGAGGCGGATCTGACGGCGGAGGAGAGGGTGGAGGCGCGGCGGCGAGCCGCCGTGAGGAGGTGGTTGAAGGGCATGCTGGCGGGGGACCTGACCGGAGTGTCTGGTCTGCTGTAGTGAGAGACTAAGAAAAAAACTTTTGTGAGATTAGAAAAAGAAAAAAGAAGTGTTTAGAGTGAAAAGGGGTTACTTTCACTGTTTCACGTCCTTCTTGTTAGGAATTTCTTTGACCAATATATATATTTTTTTTTTTTGGTATAATTCGGTAGTATCCTGGTTTAACCTTTTCTAATTACCTTCCTCTTGGATTACGGCTCGAACACGGATCCCGAAGGCCGCCACTTCTTTATTAGAACAGTGGATGCATTGAACTTCTTCATTTGAAGAGAGAAACACGTCCTCTAGACCCCAAATTTTTTTTAAGAATTTGTTTAAGGCAGGGTTTAAATCCCTGACCCAAGCAACCTTTGAAAACTCAGTTATTAACTAAGCTACCATTGGGAGTTAGAGTGTATAGAATTTTAGACTTAGAGTGTTATATGTGAATACAAATACACTAACTTTACCTTAGTGAATTCTATTTTAATATTTTTTTTCTTTCTACTTTTTATATTGAGACCATTCATTTTTCTATGATTGGTGGAGTGTTTTTATGTTTGGGTTATCCATGATTTGTTGTGTTTCCTACTCACTTCATATAATATTATTACTATTTTCATTCTCTCTCTAGAAAAAACTCAGAGAGTTTTCCCAATACTACCATCAAAGATGGTTTGACACACACAGTATCATAGGCTCTGATACCAAGTTGGTCGAGAGCCTCACAATCTCTAAGAATCCATGAGTTAGTCATCATCAACATTAAGCATTTCAACGCACACCTTAGCCTACTAGCTCTTTTCCTAATGACTATCACCCAATCCTTAAAGATAAGATGACCGTAATATTGGATCATATCAGAGTTTGCTTTTTAATACACATGATCCCTTTACAGGGCAAGTGTAGAGCATATTTGCTTCCTCTTTGAGAGATAGTAATCATAGTAACAACATTATATTAGGTTTTCAGAAAGAAAAGAGAAACTTTAGAATATCACGAGTTTTATTTCTTCACACTTGATTCTGCCACTTCCAATATCATAAACTTCCTTTTATAGACAAGGAAGATACACGACTTACAATACAAGCAAATGATAATAATGACTCTAGGGACACATCATTTGACATGATGAGATATGTCACCTAATACGATGAGATATTTTTACAAAAGATACTTTAACTTTTCTTACATCATAAGCAAGCATCATACTTTACTAATTATTAAGCATTCTCTTCATTTTATAATCATACATTTGTCCATTATCTTTTATAAAGTCGATTCTTGAAGTGACCTTGTCTCTTACTCATCACTGTTGAGTGACTGGTTAAGTTGTCTTTTTCTTCTGAGTCTGCACATTTTCTTGCATTATTTCATTCATGATGTCAGCATTTGGATCTTGTGAATCTTGCCATATAGGGTCAAGATGAAATTCACTAAGCTTATCTAGTTCTTTGACTGGGTCAAAAACAATCTCAATTTACATTGGACTTGGGCCTAGGGAAGAGCTTGGGTCTTAAGAAGAACTTGGGCCTTGAAATGGATCTATAGGCCGAGTGGATCTCTGATGATCATCATATCTATTTATTTCTTTTATGTTCTTTAACAATTGGGTTTTGGAGTCATTGAAATAGCCCCATAGATAACTATGTTTTGAGATCATATAAGTCCATCTGGTCTTTGCCAATAAGGTTTAAGGATGATAAAAATAACATTGACCTTTGAAATCTCCTTTTGTGTTTTCTTTTCTCGTTCCTTAGCTTGGATGATCTTGTGTAGTTCTTTTCTCTACCAAGACAAGGGAGAATAACACTCCAATAGTGTCTATAAATAATAATCTAAGTTCTCAGGATGAGTCAGAATATCATATGTTCTCCACACATTCAAGGCTAAGGGAATTGAATGTTGAACTGTAAGACACCATATGCTCTAGAGAGTGTCTAGATTTTTTTCAAAACCAATTTCACATAATACTTTTAAAATCCCTAAGTAAAGAACTTTAGGATTAAAAGCTACAGGTATAACATTCTTTGTTCACACTGTTCTGTGAAGGTAATAGAAGTAATATTCTCTGGCAAACTCTTGAATTTGAACAACAAAGGTTGGTTGTCCTAACTCATTCTTTTGTGTTTAGCTCTTGGAGGAAGAGGTTCATTCAGGAATATCAAAGAAAACTAGTTATGTTGGAAATGGCTTGAACAATAATGGGAGGTTTGGATATGGAAGGTCTAGATAAGAAATTACGAATGGTGTTAAGGCTTCCTTTGATATGTTTAACAATAAAGTTATACATTGAGAACCAATCTTTTAGCCTCAGGATTTGAGGATCTGGTGGTGTCTTGTTTTTGAATTCCAAAATTTTTGGAAAAGATGAATTATATATTTGGACTTCAAACATATAACCTTTACAATGGAAATCAAATTTTTTGATTCCATTTTTTGACCGCTAATGCTTCTTTGAAAGTGGTATGATAATGTTTTTCAGCATCTTGGAATTGTCCACTTGTATGTCCAGAATAGTGCTTTTTGCCATCAAGTTCTTCTGTGAGAACAGCTTCCCAAAAATGATCGCTAGCATTTGTCTGCAATATTCTTTTCCTTATGCTTGGACTCTTTAGGGCTGGAGGACTCCAAGCAATCTTTTTAAGTTCTTAGATTGCTTTGGTGTGTTCAAGACTCCAAAGAAGAGGATTTTTCTTCAATAACTTAGAAAGAGGACTAGTGTACTTGGTTCCATGAGGAATAAAATCTCTTATATAATTAACAATTTCAAGAAATTATTGAATTAATTTGACTGAGATTTTCATCTGGAAAATTGAGGAGTCCTTCTGCAATGTGTGGCTGAGGTTGATACATTCCTTGAGAGAAATGCATACCCAAATAGTCTATCTCAGATTGGGCTAAGTGAATTTTCTTCTTAGCTAACATGATTTCATATTTATGAGCTATATCAGCAAACTGATTGAGCAGATTTTTATGAGAATCCATATCTCTAGAAAAAAGCAAAATATCATCAATGTAGATGGGTATAGTATATAGGATAGGATCAAAGATTCTGGTCATCGCCTTTTGAAACAATGAGGAGCGACTTTGAGACCAAAAGGGAGAACTTTCTATTGATACTGCGTATTTGAATTGCAAAATGCAGTCTTGTGTCTGTCAGTAGGATCTACTTCAAGTTGCCAAAATCCAAACATCAAATCAATTTTTGAAAAAAAAAATGAGCATCTTTAATCAGGATGGAAAAAGAAGAGGCTTTTGGAATAGGAAATTTATCATTCTGCAAAAAATAATTTAGAGGCTTATAATTTATCACGACTCTCTTTTAGCCTCGAATTTTTTTTATCTTTGTTCTACATAAGAAGCTTGACATGCCCATTGGGATTTGGTTAGTTCTATTAATCCTTGCTTCAAGAGTTATTGGCATTCTTGTCTGGCTAATTGAAGATCTGAAGGAGCCATACCATAATAAGTTGCTTTTGTAGGATTGATGTCTTCATTTAGCTTAAAAGGAAGCTAACTGAAGAATTCTTCATTTTTCCACAGAGGACTAGGATGTGAGAATCCTTCATGATTATCTACACATAAAGGCTTGAGCTTTTATTTGATAAAATCAAGTTCAGGTGGTGCTTCAGAGAGTGCATACAATCTCATTGTCTCTGAATAGGATTTGAGCTCTCTTTTGAATTTTATGCCCTATGGAAGAATTTATAGTCTACGAGCCTGGGTATACGCATCCATTCCTATGAAAATATCTTTATTAGGCAATGGAGTTCCAATTATATTGGTCCAAACAACACATTCAGGAAAAAATCTTATTCCAATGGGATGTTTGGTAACCAATTTAGTCTAGAACATCTTTCCATCAGCTGCAACAATATAGGCTATTTCTTTTTTCTAGGCATCTGGTTGTAAAATCTTTGGATCCATCATGGACCTTTGAGCACCTGTGTCCATGTAAGCAATCAATCACCATTTTTAGATGACTAAATTTGGATGAGAGAATATGGACTTCTACACTAGGCTTTAGTATAGCTGGCTGAGATGATAAACTTCATGGATTGTAAAGATTGGAACATCTGATTTGAGATACTTGACTCACAGGAAGAGTCTTGAAGAGCAAAAATTGTCTCTTCTTTTCCATAACTTTGTTCTGAATACAACGATTTTTCATCATCATTATCATCAAGATTCAAAGCATTAATCATTTTCACAGCTTTACAACCTTTGTTGGGACAATTCTTTGCATAGTTGTCATTCTTCTTGCAAATGAAGCATTTATGCCTTTATTTATTCCCCGAAATATCTTCTTCTTAAAGAATCTAAAATTCCTCTTAGACTTTTTCTGCCTGAACCTTTTGAAATGATTTTTCTTCTTCATCTTGCCATCACAATTATTGTTATCTTTGCACTTTATCTTCATATAAGACTTCTTGCAAGCTTTGGAATGCTTTGATTTTTATTTCATTAAGTCAGTCATTTATATTTATAATGCTTGCAAAGCTTGTCTACTGCTTCCACGATCAGTTGATGAATTTTCCCATTGTAAGAGTTGTGAAATCTTTGCCTTGAGCTATAACCATGCAGTTAAGCTCAGGTTGAATCTCCTTTGGCAATAAAGCAACATGAGTATTCTTAAGATTGGGATCATTGTATCCATTCAGCAAATAAAATCTTTGCATCATCCTCTTGAAATGCTTTTCTAAATCTTTAATTTTACATTTCATTTCAAAGAGTTCTTGCATGTATCTATGATATCTACATCTCCAATAAACTCTTGGTGAAGTATACCTAGCATTCCAGAGGTGGAACCAATGTTGTGGAGTTAGTCTTGTCTAACACTATTAAGATTATGATACCATTCTTTGAGTGAACTAATTATTCTGGAACAGAATTCTTCAATAACTTTGTAAGGATCAACATCAGCAGGCAATAACTTTGTATCAATCCATGCTCCAAATTTTAAAATTCTTTTTATCCATTGAGTTGGAGGGATATCATTAAGTTTAAACAACGGTCCAACAACACTTGTGGTCTTTTTTCTTTGATTCCTACTAGCAACACCTTCTGTTTCTGAATCAGGGGAATCATACCATGATTCAATTCTTGATTTTGCAGTTCTGGCCATCAGTATGCCAGTAATATCAGCACATGCAACTTTCGATGAGTTTGATACTGAATCAGATTATTCTTCAATGGTTATTTCTAGTTAAGATTCAAAGGTTTGGGTATCAAAGAGGATCCAAATGACTTGGATGAATTCTCAGAACTTTGAGTATCATCCTCAGATGAGTTTGATTCATCTATGTTTTGCGGTTCAACTTGGTTTAGGGATGATAGGTCTTTGATATCTGTAGTTTCAAAGGAAAAAAGCTCTTTTTGATGGATTTGAGTTCTCAATAAGTTCAGTTAAGTTTGATGATTGTGAAGGAGTTGTTTCCATTCTGGTTCTAGATGAATGTCGTCTAGAAGAGGATGATTGTTTACCCCTTTCTCTGCTTTCTCTATGGGTTTTATGATCATAATTGTGAAGTTGGGAAGGTCCAAGGCTTGAGAGGATGTGGATTTGTCTAGAATTCAGGTGGTTTCTGGAAAGGAGAGTAACAAGTTGGTCATGGTGGTAGCAAAAGAGGATTGTAACTTTCTGCTCTTTCTGACTTTTGTTGAGCATTGATCTTTTACTCAATGATTCTTTCCAGATCTTGAATCTCTGCCTTTAATCTCCTTATTTCTGTTAGTACATAGATGTCTTAGAGACAATCTGAGAATCAGATGGACCCATGTACTTCTTTATTGTTATGAATAAAAGCATTCTTTATCTTGTTTCATATTACATGTCTCAAATATTGAATATGAGTAATTGAATAAAGCTTTTAGAATGAAACAGATGTCACATTGAGGATCTGTGATAGGGATCACGATCAAGATGGCTCAATAACACCACACATCCATTGCCAGAAATATGTTCCTAGTCTAGAGATATAGATAATGGGCATTGGTGATATCGGGTAAGACTAGCACGACTTAGCTACTTGCATGGAGATGCAAGGTAGAGTCCTCGTGAGCTATAGACATGCAGATGTCTTAGTTGACTTGTGGGTGGACCTATTGGAGAATAGCTCGCACTGAATTGACCCACAAAGAGACACTACAAGGAAATTTTACAGATAATATTAATAGGTAATGTCTCTTATTATTTGGGTGTGTCTTTCCTTAAACCTGACGTTCTCATATAGACCTGTGCTTTGGAAGGCTTGCTTTGATTGTATACTTTGTCTGCTTGAAACATGGAGACTCGTAAGTATACTCTTGGACATGTCCTAAGGACTCAGGGCTAGTGTGACAAGCTGAAGGAATTCGTCAATCTCTGTGAGAAATTAGGTTATCCGTAGACCAATGAAATTGGGATGACATTTACGAGACTCAGAAATTTATGCATAATAAAAGAGTCATGAGATGACCTGCTCTTTAGAGTCCGTAAATGAAGATTCTCTATTTCGACAAAAGCTAACCCTAGACCGCAGGGGTTAATATGTTTTCCTTGACCTAGGTCAATGAGACGGATAACCGAGACAAAAGGACAATTCACACGGTAACCAAATAAGTATAACAGGTTGATCATTCGATGAACTCAACTAGCTCTGGGACAACAAAGCATTGCTAGTGCTTTGTGTTGTCATTAGATGGATTGGCCCTAATGGGCCCAAGCCCATTTATGTCAGTGGCTATGTTGGGCCTGATGGGTCACACACAAAGACCTTAAGTTGTCTTGAATTTTAGCATATGTGGTTTGGGCCCAATAAGGCATGATGGGCCTAAGTTGGTAAAACCCACGTATTGGGTCAAGAGAGGGTAGGTGGCATCATGGGCCAAGTTGGACTTGATTCATAATGTAACCTAATTAATTTAAATGTTCAATTAATAAAATTAATTTGAATACTAATTTTGAATTTTGAATTTGAAATTTGAATTTGAATATAGTCATTAAATTAAATTTAATGAAGATGGAGAAAATAAAAGAAATCAATCAATTAGATTGATTGATTGACCAAAATTAAGGAAACCAATTAATTAAATTAATTGGTTGAAATTGAAGAAACCAATAAATTAGATTGATTGGATAAAATTAAGAAAATCAAATAATTAAATTAATTGGCTGAAATTAAGAAAACTAATCAATTGAATTTATTGGATAAAATTAAGAAAATTACCCAGTAATATTGGGATTTGATGAGGGCGCTGATTTGACCTAGTCTTATGTTAATGAGGCGCCACATATATATAACCCTTCTTATTCCTTAATTTTGTAACTATTTTTCTCTATTTTCTCAACTGAAATCCTAGCTAACACACACATTAGTGTAGCGGCTACCTCTCCCTCTCTTGGAATAACCAAAGGCACCATCCAATGTATGCTCTTCTCTTGAGTCTAGCAAAATCTATTGAAGGACATTGGACATTCGAAGAACATTATTCTCTTACAAGATAATAAGGTGATGTGGATTTCCATTGGAGGACTTGTGTTCTTTAAGTCTGAAGAATTGATCAAGAACGCATCTGATCAGGAATAGTTATCCAAATAAAGGTATCAACTTTAAACCCCTAACATGTCTATTGCATGATTCATAGGTTAAACATGATTGAGGGTAGGTAAAGGTTACTTCTTCCGCACAAATTTTTTAATTGTTTCCTCCTTTATGTTCATGGTCTACAAAAGGCAACTTTCAATTTCTCGTTTCTTAAGCTAGCTTTTATAGTAAAGCCTAGCTTTCTGACTTCTTCTTCAAGTTGAGCTATCATCATTATATTTTTCTCTTAGTACTTTCTCATTTTTTTTAGAGATGCTGCAGACGATCTTCAGTTGTATCCATCTGCGTAGAGATTCTGTCTATCTTAACATCAAGTCTTTTTTGAATAGAATTTTGAGCTTGAGCATTATCAGTCTACCAATTCAACACTTCTTCAGCTTGGCTCAAAGGTTTAGGTTTTCCATCTTGGAAAACCTCTCCTTGGTTGACAGTTGGTTTGGTGGTAACTTTGGTGACTGGGTTGGTTTGCCTTTCTAAAGGTGGGAAGTCAATTCCTAAAAACATCATATTGGGTATTGGCTGAGGCATATGTAACGATTCAGACTGCATCTGGAAAAAGTATCTTTTAGAAACTATGTAACTTTGGGTCATTTGGTGGCTCAAGAGGAAGCAATCATTCTTCTCTAAGAATTTTTAAACCTCTCTTATAGATCCAAAGAGGCTCAGACTTCTTTTGAGCTTTAAGAACAATCCATGATCAATTGTCTGGGTCAAATCTCTTTTGAGGAGGTGGAGGCTTACATCTCCTATGTCTCCTTGTATCTTCTTCATATTCATCCTTATCTTCATCACTGGTATCTCCAGAGTGTATCCAACAATCAAACTCGGGGTCACACATATTAGGATCAGTATCCCATATAAAATGACCATTGACACGATCAATAAAGATAGGAGATCCATCTGATAAGATTCCACAGACGAAAATTTGTTCTTCAGTACAGCATGGAGAAATCATCAGTAATTGAAAAATAGGAAGAGATAAACTGCTAGCAAATGCATCTGGCTTTCTGAAAACTGTTTTAACAGTTCCATCAATAGATCTTTTGAAACTTGCCTCATGAGATTGAATAGGTTTGCTGGCCTTATAAATCTTTTCATAATTAGTTACTCATTCTAATGGAATCAGTTCTGTTAATTCTTCACGAAATATTTTTTTTCGGAATATGAATAATTGAAGGAGTATCTTCTGGAATTTTTGCAACAACAAACAAAGCATCACTATGACTATTTGGCAGTTGTGGGAGATCAACAACATGATCTTGAAGTCTATAGATCATTTGATAATGAAGAGTAGTTGCGTACGCTTCAGAAACTTAGTCAGCTCTTATTTGCTGTATCTGCACCTTGAATCATTTGGATAGAGTTCTATCCTTCGTACTAACATTATAATTTGGAAAGATGGTTAACACCACACTTCCTGCGTGAAGTGTTGTAAGCAAAGTGCCTATGGCATCATTTTCATAGTGGATAAAACTTGAATATAATAAAGCAATATGAGCAGTAACTGGAAGACCTTTCGTTCATTAGAGTGAAAGGATTAGTCTGATTGCATCAAAGTGAAGAGTCATATAGCCTTCTCTTCTCCAATGAGTGATCATCTCTGTAGGAATTTCTAGATCTATATATTGTTCTTGAGAAGTGGCTTGGAGTTCACACTAGTCCATTGTTGGGTGGTTTGCTGATGGTGGAAAAATATAAGTTCTGATAGGGGACATTCCTCTGTTCTTGCAGAACACAGATTCGTCCCTTAGTTCCAACCCAAGTGCGCAAGTGCACACATCAAGTAATAAAGGGAGTATTAATGCCCAAATTATCGTTCCCACGAGGATAGAGTGCTAATTACTGTTTTATCACTGTTTATAAAAAGTGAAAATGAGAAGAAAAGTTAGTAAATGAACTGTCTGATCAAACGTTCCCTACTGTCTTGACAACGTTCCTCAGGAACAATAGGTTCAATCTGATGGCAAACAGTTGCTCGCTGCGTTATGTATGTGATCCTTCCTGTTTAGAAGAAGGTGAGATAACAATCATTGGAGTTTTTATAAGTAATAAATAAAATAAAATAAAACTACTAAAACAGAAATAACTATAATCAAGAGACAACAGGGTGGTGGTTAAAACAGTTTAACAGAAGGAACGGATTCACGGCTTCACTCTTAGAGGGGTTGTTTTCTCTGCTCAAGACTTAGTACCTTTTGGCTTTGTCCCAGTTTCTTTGTCTGCCAACTCTGATTTCTCAGCTCATGGTCTAGATGGCTCACAAGTTTCCATATTCCTATGGTTCCCTTGACTCCAACAGGTACTTAGTTCAGAACCTTAAAATGGACGAGTTGGCCCCTTATTCCTAAGGTGACCAGTAGCGTTTTGCCATGACATCTACCTTCCCCCAATGGCTAAGCTGTCTCAAATCCCTTCCTTATGGAAGTTCCTTTCTCAGTATGTACCCAATTTCAATTGGCGCACAATGAATATAGCTTACTTAGCCAAAGAAATACAAAAAACTTTGGTCAAGAGTTTTGAAAACAGTTCTTTAAGAGTTTCACAGTTTACCCGTTCCACAGATAGTTCAGCTCATGGCTGATAGTTTAAACATAATTATTCGCAACTGAGATCACATAGACCCGAGATTCAGTCAAGAGATAACGATTGGAACGAAGAGAAAAACACTTATATTAATTTAAAAGACAGTTTACAAAAAGAAACAGAAAATGGAGAAAGATGGGTATTTGCTCGTGAGGAGTCTTGATGGTTGTTTACAGAGAAGAGAAAAGGGGTTGTCACTTAACTACAGTTACAACTAAAAATTAAACTAAGTTACTATCTACTACTAAGTGATCTCTTCCTTTCGGACTGCAAACCCTCCAGGATTCGATGATGTTTTTGTGTGAGGGTGGTCCTATTTATAACTGGAAGAGGAGTGGCAAGACTGTAATTCTCTTGGAGCTAGTTGCTTGAATGAGGGGACGGGACGATGGCGGCAGAGTGTGAAGCTTGCGTGAATTGCTGAATGGAATAGGGTTTGGTGATGATTAGCCGTTTGTTTGCAGACCTTCCCATGTTTTGCTTCTGTTTTCAGCCAATGAGAACTCTTGATTCTCTGCTCTTCACGTTTTCAGCTGCTCAGTTGGTGCACCGCCTTGCTTTTTAGAAGTCTTTAACTCTATGTTACCTGCAAAGTGTATAGAAGCATTAAATGAATGGAGCAGGTGCATTAAATGCGTCTCAGTTTGTTCCCCTTTTAATATATTTTAAAGGAATACGTTACCATCCGTTCCCCCACTGTATTTTTGTCACAAATGTGTAAAACAAGTGATTCTCATGCTGAAGTTGCTCATCAGATGAGGCAACGTATAGTATTTTGCCATCAAAATGGGCTTAGATGGGAACGAATTTACATCCCATCATCCATCCTGGAGGATTGAACATATTCTTTCATAGTAGGTCTCTAGGTAGAGATCGACTTAGAAATACTTTTAAACACAGATCTTTGTCGCTTAAAGATGTTATAAACACTAAACAACGATGGTAATGTTTCCAGTATTTTTGTATCTTCAGGAACATAAGAGTATTTTATGACGTTTTCTATTTTTGAGGAAATCTTAGAAGTGATGTGTCTAGGGAGTCCTGATTAGTTGAGTGTTCTTAGTGTTTGGGTTATCCATGATTTGTTGTGTTTCCTACTCACCTCATATAATATTATTACTATTCTCACCCTCTCTCTGGAAAAAAAACTACATAGTTTTCCCAATACTACCTACATAAGGCATTAAGCTTACCATCAGAGATGGTTTGACACACACAGTATCATAGGTTTTGATACCAAGTTGGCCGGGAGCCTCACAATCAATAGGAATCCATCATCATCAACATTGAGCATTTCACACTAAAAAAAAATATTCTGCAATAAAAGCAGAAAGAATAAACACATAACATAATAATATATTAGTATGTATATCTTGTATTAAAAAAAAATATTTAGGTTTGATGTATCTTGTATTAAAATATACTTTAATTTAAGGTTGGATTTGATGCATATTATAGATTTATATGAATAAATAGAATTTTTTATCTATAAATAAAATAAAACAAAATTTGTTATAACAACAATCACTACAAAAAAATATGCATATAGTGGGGGTCATATCTACAAATAGTGGGGGCCTTAAACCTCCACATACTACATTTGTAGCATTCAACCAACACGCTGGTATGACGTTCGCCACAACATATGTTGTAGCATTTTTTATGCAGCCGCTGGCATGACCTCCAGTATTTGTTGAAGAAATTTGTGGGGGTTATTGACCCCCAAAAAATGTTGCATGTTCTGACATTTATAAACCTCTACAAAATGTTGCATGTTCTGGCATTTATAAACCTCTACAATATGCTTCATTTTCTGACGTTTTCTAATCCCCACAAGTTTCATTTTTTGGCATTTTTTGAACCCCCCCTCCACCCCAAAAAAAAAACACTATCTGTGTTCTATTCCAGTTGTAGTTCCCCCCTAATTTTATAGTTGTTGGCATGCACGGAATGTGGTTAATAATTTGAACTTTGCCCCCTCGTGTTTATAACCATCTAAAAGATGATTCCATATGTCTCTAATGCATGCATAGATACATGTAAATGGAACACGTATGTCAACAAACGTGACAGAGAGTTTAAAAAAACTAGAAAACTAATTAGTTAGTTAAGAAAGCTAGGACAATGGAATATTTGTTGGTCACAATTGCCATATAGTAAACAGGTATTTTGTAATTGTACACATTCGAACAGACATAACGTTTATCATCTCAAAAAAACTAGAACGCATAAAGGTCATTGCCATGTAAACAATAGTAAGAAAGTTACAATTATCCTAAACCAAAATACACAATACATCCATCTTAAAGCTCCATAATCCACAATATATAGTGTCAACTCATGCGTGGTGTTGGGCCAGCTTCACTTCCTTCATTCTGTCAAAGAACAATTTACTGTACTCTTTTAGAATGCTACATCGAATAAAGCACTTAACTCAAGAACTTGTATTATATAGAGTTCAATATTAATTAATAACCATATAAATCATTACCATTGGAGTAGAAGCCATGCCCAACAATGCATCCAACTCTAGAGGAATTCTTCCTTCTTTCGTTTGTATATAAGCAAGATGAAAAAGTTAATTAATTAATAACCATAGTCTCATTAATAACCATATAAATCATTACCATTGGAGTAGAAGCCATACCTTAGTTAATTAATTTTTCAGTAATGATTTATTAAATTAAAAAAGGTGAATGGCAGGGTTATTATTTGAGTTGGGTTGGTTCCTTATAAGTTAGAAAATAAAAAATAGAAACAAAGAAAGCTATAAAAGCTATAGAATTTTAAGGGGTGTCAAGGTGAAGCCAGAATTTTCAGGCTTTTTCAAGTAATTTCTTCACTTCAAAATCTAAGGCTAACAAAAAAGGCATCATCTAAGAAACCTTTAATAAACTTAATTTTTCTAGAACATATAGTTTGGTTATAAAAATTTTGTTGTTTCAAGTATGAATTGAGTTATATAGCTAATGTCCTCTCCTAGTCTCCTAAACTTGCTTTGATCTTTGGATTTTGTTCAATAGTACTGTGATGGGAACGTAAATAACAAGAAAAAGTTGAAGCAAACTTTACAGAATCTAAAAGAAAGGCTACATAGAATATTTAAGACACAACAGAAACACTCACACTAGCAGGTTCCAGTAAGCATCCAAAGAGGTTGAATAAATCTCTGCAAAACAAAATAGTATCAAAATATTGGACATGGCAAGACCTTAATGCAGATATAACAAAATCTGAAAGAAAAAGAAAAAGAAAAGAGAAGCCATGTAATGAGGAAGATAGGTTAATGTCATTTTTTGTTTTGGATCATGTGAGTTCCTCCCTATTTGATTGAATACACTTATTGAATTGAGCTGGAAAAGTATTGTGCTTTATATGAACATGCTTGGTGTGCTTCTCTGCAGTGTATAGATGTTATATTACTGTCACGCGGATCCTTAGCCCACAAATTGATATTTCTTTCTTTTGACAGGTTGATTATTTTATTAATTGTCATTACTCTAGATAAGTCGAAATACTATGGGTTATTGGTGGCACTAATGTATAATATTTTTCTTTTCCCAATCAATAAGAACATCAACATTGAAAAAAAAAGGTTTGAACAATCTCAGATTTAATTCATAGCAGTCCACTTACTCAGACTAAAACCTAAAAAAGCTTTGATAAAAAGAATAGAAAAAGAAAAAGAAAGAAAGAAAACAGCCCTTAGAAAGTTTCAAAAAAAAAAAAACTCAATTCACCCGATCATCCATGTCAACAAGAAAGCAATAGAGAGACCATCAGTAGATTTTTCTCGGTAGTTTGTGATTATTTGAGGAATTTCAGCAACAAATTTTTTCAAAAGAACTATATCTGTCAAATATTTTAAAGATCAACAACACAAAACTTTCCTCTAAAAACAAGTTAAAAAGTTAAAAATATCACATAATAACAAGCTAGAGAAAAAAGGACAATGACTGATTGAGATCACATAAAGCAATAATATTAAGGGTGAAAAGTCGAAATAAATACAAAGCACAATAAAAGACAGAACCTTAGCTGGATCCACCATTACCTGAATTTTACTATCTCCTTTTCTCCACTTTTTTTTTCCTTTTCCATCTCATTCAACCTTTTCACACTTTATCTCTCTCACTAAAAAAAAAACACAACACACACACAAATCTTGTTCCTCAAAATCACATTTCCCATTCTCTCTCAACCCTCACTCACTTCAACTTTCAGAGAGAAAGCAAAGCACATAACAAGGAACACAATGTGCAGCTTCTCTACCATTACCAAGCACATAACAAGCAAAGCAAAATCATGCAAAATGAAGCTGTTACAAGCTATTTGCAACCCGAACACATCAAATTCAAGCTTATCATAATCCAATACACCATTTATTAAAAGCAGAGCCACTAAATAAGCATTGGCAACGACAATAATGCTAGCAAGAAATGATTTCAACGGCAGTTTATCAAACTCCAAAGGTATCTTACACTACAATTTCTCCAGTAACAAACATCACAATAAAATCGCCAAAATAATTAACAAAATAAAAATAAATAAACAAGACAAACACAGAGTTGAAGATCTAGAACACAAAAGTTCGTCCATAGGCCAAGTTCTCAAGAGATTTCCAGTTCAAATCACAGAAGTTTAAACTCGAATTCCATTTCTAGCATTTTTTTTTTTTTTGAATAATACCATTTCTAGCATTTTCTAACCATCCAAATATGGCACCGACTCTATCATTATGCTATAAATTAGAAAATAAATTAAATAAAAAAATAGCAATTAAACCAAGTAACCATAACTAACTAGTGATTACAGAATACGATAGTGTAGGCTAACAACAATGAAAAGAAGCATATCCAAAATACAATCCTCTTCTCTCTTTCATGCATGTATCAAATCGGAGAAACTTTACCAATGTGGAACAAAACGTTACAACAATCTATGTAAAGTATATATATATATATATATATATATATATATATATATATATATATATATATATATATATATATATTCAGGTTGCTGGTAAACTTTACCAATGAGCAGAAGACCAAGGTGGAAACGACAACACCAAAGGAAAAGAAGCCACCGAAGATTGTGGCGCAAGAAGGATAGAAGAGAGAAGAGGAAAAAAGAACTACAAATATACCTCTGAGAAAGTACAGAAAATAGAAGATACAATCATCAGAACCTTCAACCACAGTGTAAAGTAGCTGATAGGGTTTGCTATTTAGCTCGCCTTCGAAAAAGTTGAGTCCCTAAAAGCCTTAGCTTATTTTTTTTGAAGAAGTAAAATCATTTAAAGTAATTTAGGATTATTTTGAATAACATCCTAAAAAAAGTTTTATATTTATGCAGGTCCAAGAACGCTAGAAAATAAAAATAAAAATTACAAAAATTTTGACATTTGTAACTGCCACCGAAAGGATATAAGACGCTAAAATTATTTTAACATTGTGGCGTTCAAAAAAGATGCCAAAATTTACATCATTTACTGGAGGTCAAAATTGAACTCCACTAAATGACCCCCAAAAATTGCTTATTTTTTGGTAGTGAATGTGCACTGTTTTGTATGCTATAAAATTAGGATAATAAGCTAGATGTGGATAGGATAAGATAAAGATAGATATGATAAGAGGACTGTATAAAGGTATGATATAATATGGGCATGATAAGCTTATATCCTATCATGTGTTTGATGTACACTAGATAGACAGTCTGATATAATTATATTATCTTATCATGTGTTTGAAGTCAACCAGATAGTGCTAGGATATTATATAGATAGACGAAAAATATTCTTTATAGTATAATTTTATATATATTTTAATGTTTTAACTTATTTATACATTAACTTTTATTTTTAATTATTCTAAATTTCTAAAACTTTAAAAAAAAAAGAAGCATATTATAATATATGAAAATCAACCACTTGGTTTTAGTACCGAGCAATGATGGATGGTAGATTAACCCAATCTGAATGTTTGAACTAAAGAATTATCTATCACAATTCGATGTTTGGGGTCTATATATAATGGCTGGATCGTACACCAATTTGATGACATTGGAATAAAAAACCCATATTAAATCTAGAATCACGAATACCCTATAAATTTAACACAATCCCCAAGCAATAAACAATGTAACAGTTATATCGATATTATATTTGGTCCACAATCCCCCAATGATCACTTTTGCATTCCATTTGCTTAATGTTTATTGTGCAAGCATCAACAACTGAAGTTCAACACCAAATACCAGGGTCAGGGTGGGTCCAGGAAGGGGCCTGTGGCGGGAGACCACCACCAATGGACTAAGTTAGGCCAACCACACCAAGTGGATCTGACATCACATCTCAACCCAAAGCCTTAAGGCATTGGGTTCATGGGTCCTCCCACTTATATGGACTTCACTTAGCCCATTACCAACCAATGTGAGTATCACACTTGAATAATCCAACAATCTCCCCCTCAAGGGTGAAATCTAACATTGGTATCTCACCCTCAAGTGTGAAACCCAATATTGATATACTCCCCCCCTCAAACGAGTACTCAGCCCCAAAGTACCCAACCCGCCTCCTAGCCAAATACCTGGCTACCAAGGGAAGTCTGTGGCGAGGGACCACCACCAATGGTCTAAGGCTACACCATTGTAGCAAATGGGTCCAACACCATGTCTTAACCCAAAATCTTAAAGCATTGGGTTCATGAGTCCTTCCACTTATATACACTTCACTTAGCCCATAACCAATCAATGTAAGACTCATCACACTTAAATACTTCAATAATTTCCCCCTAAAGTGTGAAACCCACCATTGGTATGCTCCTCCTCAACCGAGTACCTAGGCCCAAATACTCAACTCGCCTCTAGCAAATCACCAAGCTATATCGAGCCCAACTCAGCTCTGATACCATTGTCAGGCGGGTTCAGGAAGGAGCCCATGGCAGGGGACCACCATCAATGAGATAAGCTATAACAACTGTAATAAGTGAGTTCGACACCACATCTTAATCCAAAATCATAAGGCATTAGGTTCACGAGTTCTCCCACTTATATACACTTCACTTAGCCCATTATCAATCAATGTGAAACTCTTCACACTTGAATAGCCCAATAATCTCCTCATAAAAAGTGAAACCCAACATTGGTGTGCTCTCCCTCAACCGAGTACCCTGGGCCCAAGTACTCAACCCACCTTTTAGCCTAACACCAGGCTAGCTCGAGTACAATCCGACTCTGATACCACTATAAAGTGGGTCGAGGGAAGAGCCCGCGGCGGGGGACCACCACCAATGGGCTAAGTTAGGCCAACCACACCAAGTTGATCTGACACCATATCTTAACCAAAAACCTTAAGGTATTGAGTTCATGAGTCCTCCCACTTATCTGGACTTCACTTAGCCCATTACCAACCAATGTGAGACTCATCACACTTGAATAATCCAATAATTAGGAAATAATTATGATAGTAATGCGAATAAACGAGCATAATAAACTAGCTACACTAACATTAAATGCAACAAAAAGTTGTCCCATAGGATTAAGAGTGGATACACAACTAGAAAAATGACATCTCCAAGTTCAATACACGCCCAATTTCATAATACAAACCTTAACAATTCATGGCAGCACCCGTTAATGTGACGACTACAAATAGACTAATATGGTTAGTAAGAGTGATTTGGTTAACTATGATATGCGAACCATCTATAAAATAATAAAATATAAAATTCTATTCATATCCAAAAATAAGAAACAGTTCGATTTCAAAAATCATTTTAAAAAATTGGTTTTTATGAATTTGTTTGGTTGAGTTTCTTATTTGGTTCAGTTTAATTGCTTGTTGTTAAATAGTAGGGCTCTTTGATTTTTTGAGTTTTTAATGTACCAATTTGGTATTTGAATCCTAATATTTAGAGTAAATACCCTTTTTCGTCCCTGACAATTTTCACGAAGTTCCTTTTGGTCCCCAACAATAAAAAAGGCTCATTTTGGTCCTTAATTTTACAAAAATAGGGCCACGTTTGTCCTT
This sequence comes from Gastrolobium bilobum, assembly GCF_033153095.1. Lineage (NCBI taxonomy): Eukaryota > Viridiplantae > Streptophyta > Magnoliopsida > Fabales > Fabaceae > Gastrolobium > Gastrolobium bilobum. The sequence goes on along the minus strand of NW_026896352.1, from coordinate 129,207 downwards.
CCGTTAGTTGGCATCCAACGACCCAACTAACGGAGCACACGTGTAACGTTAGTTTGCTGAGTCACCGTTAAGTATGCCAGCGTGGAAGTAATACGACGCCGTTTTGAACATGCCTTATGTCTTCTTAGAGTTTTGGACAGCTGACCCTAGCATCGAAAGCCCTATTTGGTCCCTGACAAATTTATCGAGACCCTATTTGGTTCTTAACACTAAAAAAAGAAAGTCTACAAAAATTCTTACCAAGGAGAACCTTTCACATATCTAACAGCCCAAACTCTCTCTAGTCCATAATTCAGTGTGTTTTCAAGCCTGCAAAGTGGAGTCAATTATTTGATCAAATTCACTCCATAAAGAACAATATGTTATCATATGAACTAGCACTTTCTATGATTGATAGTACCTATAAACTCAATGTGAATGAATGTAAAACAAGAAACCAAAGCGGCAAAGCAACCATTTTTGTCAAATTTAAAACCTCATCATTGAAGGAACACAAAAGACTGGAAAATATTCCACTCAAGAAATCAGCATGCAAGGTCTATAGTCATTAAACTTAGAGAGAGGTTAAAGGTACTTTGGATGACATGAACATCAAGATGAACATGAATGAGGTATGAGTAAATCATGATCAAAGATACGATAAATGTTGGAGTACTATACTGAACAAGTGAGTAAAAAAGTCATATAACCAGCAATGATACCTAACCGCAATCATGTTGTTGAGCGAAGCTAAAGGGGGTTTATTTATTTACATGAAAAGTTTAACAAAGATAAATAAATCCTAGCATCCACTGAAAGGAATAGCTATAAGTTGTTGCATTCTATATTCAAACTGTCCCATCCTAAGAACCAGTCAATATTATGGGAAGTTCAGGAGGAAAACATACTGCAGATACATTATGTTGCATGTCCTTCTAGCGTCTGAACAAAACTTTTGGTTTGGTAGTCCCACACTAAAAGTTGCAAGTACAAATAATATATCAAATAACAGGCTCTACTTTAGCTGTATAATCATCAGATCCAGTAATTGGATAATGCTTATCCCCACCAGTAAAGTAATCAACACAACTTACCCCTTTCCGGTGGGCGTCCAATGTGAAATTTGGGTCAGGGGAACTTAGCCAAACATGTTTACAAAATATCATCATACATGAAACCATATAACTAGTTCAAGGCAATTAAAATAAAATGATCAACATGTCACATATGAAGAAACTCAACAAGATAAAGAGAAGATGATTGCAAAGAATTAGGAGGATAAGACATCCTCCATAAAAATGAAAAAACAACAAAAATAGAGAAAAGAAAACATCAACGGAACAATGCTAGGCATTGGTATTCTTGACCTAACACACTCATCAAGGCCCCTACACCCCTTATTCATGTTAATAAATTATAAAATCATGTGTGCCTTCAAAATTACAGCTGAGCAATGTAACACCCCGTTACCGGACCGGTGTGTTGTCATCAAATATGATATTAAGCGCAGTTACAATCACAGTAGTTATTTGAATTTACGAGAAAACTTTTCCTTTTTAATATCGTTTATACCTTTAAAATAACTGTGATCATAACTCAAAACTTCATGCAGGAATATTAATACTATAGCCTAATACCATGCAACTTTCGTTTAAAGGTTGCTAAGTGGTTCCCATAAACCAACAAAGCAAAGACTCATTCATTCCATTTTTAAACACTAAAGGCCTTAACCATTTGATTTACTCCAACAGTTTCATGCCTATCAAATGAATTTCATCTCTTAGTATGCTATATATTTTCTCTTTAGCTTCACGTGGGTTCAAACCGCACTCAATTCGGAGCACCGTAGCTCAAGTTATGCATTTTCTAAAAATGTGATGTTGAACCGCAGATTCCGGCGCGATTAGCGCCACGCAACATCAGGTTTCCAGAATTCCAGCGCAATTAGCGCTAACTTGGTGTGATCAGCGCCATAATTTCTTCTCCTCTCTGTATGTTGGCGCAATTAGCGCCACCACGGCGCTAATAGCGCCAGGTTCAGGAGGTAGACCCCAAAACAGGGCAATTCGACCTCCTCTGGTATTTTACCCATAACTTGAGTTGTACTAATCCAATTTTCACAATCTTGGTCTCATTGGAAAGCTAATAGAAAGATCTACAACTTACAAGAAGGCCAAGAGGTCCAATTCCATCATATAGGAGACGAAAATAGGGCAGAACTTTGTTTGTTTTTCCAACATTTCCAAATTATTCAATCATATGCCTAATTTCTCTTCAGCACAACCAATTCATAAACCCATGAATCATTCATCAATTGAACTTCAATAAAGCATCATTTACATCATTTGGTCATTAAACATAAACCAAGTGGCTGGACAATCCCCATGCTCACCATATCCATAATATGCACATAGTGATATACAACTTCATATCCAAAATAAAACACTATGATCAAAAGACTTAGAACCAATGTATGAACAACCAAAACATGGCAATATGATCACATGCAAGCCACTGTTCATACTCTAAGTCCTAGATATAAATAATGCTAGTCTGTGTAATCCTAAATGACTCCAAAATGACTATGTTGTCCACATGCACTCTATGATCCACTCCTCATCTAGGCAGGCTTCTTGCCCGAAGATCCTCCACGTTCATTTTGACCTGAAATGATGTCCCCAACACGGGGTGAGATATACAAATATATCTCAGTAAACCAAGGGTACTAGAGGATCACTCCACCCCATGGCTCACTCAATGTGCAACAAATAACATTATATGGAATGCATAACTATCACACAACACTGGACACACATCCAAGAACATCCAACAAGGATTTCGTTTAAGGACCCCATCATATAACTCCCGAGAATCTTCCTGGTGCCTCTCCCATGGATGAGACGACCCCATGGCAAAACCCAACTGGAACTCCTCATGAGCCCTATCCAGCGGAAGAACCACGTTTGGATCATCCTGGTACCGCTCCCAGAGTCGGTCCCACAGCAAAACTCGACCGGAATCCCCAAAGGATATCTCCAGCGGAAGTCCAAACCAACATACATCTACTGGCCAGAGATCACAACAATCACACAACAAGTAACAATGTATGAACATACATTTCAATACAATGTCACAAAACACAAAATCCTACCACAACCTTCCACTAGGTGTGGTGGAGCACACAGGGACTAAACCTAAGTTCCAAGGGTTTACCTCAACTCCAAGCATGACGCTCCAACACGTATGCTCCAAGCTCAATCTTCCACTATCGCGTCCGTCTGAGGCAACCTATATTGATCAACAAGATTGATCATCAATCAATGCAGCAATACATGAATTTCAAGGTTTCACAATTATACAATTTACATCACCCTCAAAACTCAATGATCAACTTCATTAAATTCGCCTATCTTAATCATATTACTCATCAATTTACTCACCAACCCCACATCCTATGCATCAAGATATCATCCCTTAATTGCATACAATTTCACCTCAATTTTTCCTTCCGACACCATATGGTTCGAAATTCCTAAGGAACCACCCCACAAGGTTCTCAATCGAATTTCACACTCCTACACATCATATAATCCTATTATTTACCTATACCAACACATAATCAATCATTCCCAACCATTACAATTCATGTTCACATCCCACATTTTCATCAATTTCCATCAATTTCACTAAGTTACAAAATCCTATATCACCATAAATTTTATTGCATAAATCATCATTATACATCATTACAAGCAATAAATTACAAAGGAGTAACACCATTAAAGGTTCCTAGCTACCCCTATTCATCACACATCATCAAACCCCAAACCCATTTTATGACTTTCATGAAACTCAAGGGAAACAAGAATTTCTTACCACCAATAACTTGCAAATGTTCCTAGGATTGATAATCAAGCCTTCCCTCAAGCCAAAGCACCACCAAAGCTCCCCAATCACCTCAAATTCGCTCAAGGGAGGTGGAGGAGGATCTCTTCACACACTCACTTCCAAGACTCTCTCAAGAAAGGAAATGCACTCACAATCTAACTACAAACAACTTTGATGTTGGGACCTTTGTGATTTAGTGGCTTGGTTGTGTGGAAGAAGGCAAGAAAAATTCTTGCCCTAAGCTTCCATGGATGAGCGCTCACGGGAAGGAGAAGAGAGGGAAGAGAGAGAAATGTGAGGGAAAATGGGTTTCATGACTCACTTAACTGACTTTGTTCCTTAGGTGGGTCCCACACGCTATTTAACTTTCATCAATCACTAATTTCAACTACAAATTCATAATCTACGTATTTTTCTGGTTCATTTCATTTTTTTGTTTCCTAAAAATACTGATAAAAATTTCACGCTTATCGGTGCGATTATACCGCAATATTTTTACACCGGTAACATCACTATTCATCAATTCTTCTCAAATTTTCCTATCCACTCGATTTTTCGTCCTGAGTCCGTTTTCGATATTATTTTTGTCATTTGAGGTCTTCTACTCAATTTTTCATGCCTAGGAATACGTGTTTGGTAAATTACCATTTTGCCTTTGGTACATATTTTGACCCTAATTTCAGGATTTTCACTAATCCTACCCTTTTAACCCACATTACCACATAACAATATATATTTAGAATTATGAGGTGTTATAAGCAATATCTTATACCTTTCAAATAGAAATCAATAAAGAAAATTTGCAAAAATGCTTACCAAGGAGAGCCTTTCACATATCTAACAACCCAAACTCTCTCTTGTTCATAATTCAATGTGTTTTCAAGCCTGCAAAGTGGAGTCAATCATTTTTGCCCCTACACCCCTTGTTCTTGGACTAGAGAGAGTTTGGGCTGTTAGATATGTTAAAGGTTCTCCTTGGTAAGCATTTTTGCAGACTTTCTTTATTGATTTCTATTTGAAAAGTATAAGATATTTCTCAGCCAAACAACACAACAAAATGGATATAAGCATTTAATTTTACTGTCATACATATCAAAAAAGAGGGAAAACTTACAATATTTCCATCCCTCCTTGCTTCTTCCAACTTTTGGTCTCAAGATTCTTTGGTGGTAATAAGTTTCACATTCCCACCAGCAAACTCCACATTGTCATCAAAATCATTATCCTTAGCTTGAGGCTACGAGCATTAGGAACATGAATCATTATCCTTTGCAGACTTTCTTTTTTTTAGTGTTAAGGACCAAATAGGGCCTTCGATGCTAGGGTCAGCTGTCTAAAACTCCAAGAAGACATAAGGCATGTTCAAAACGGCGTCGTATTACTTCCACGCTGGCATACTTAACGGTGACTCAGCAAACTAACGTTCCACGTGTGCTCCGTTAGTTGGGCCGTTGGATGCCAACTAACGGAAGGACAAACGTGGCCCTATTTTTGTAAAATTAAGGACCAAAATGAGCCTTTTTTATTGTTGAGGACCAAAAGGGGCTTCGTGAAAATTGTCAGGGACAAAAAATGGTATTTACTCTAATATTTACTAATGAGGGTTACTCAGCGTCGCTGTGTCGCGGGGGATCCAGCGACACTAAGTGCTGCGACCTCCCCCGCGTCACTCACACATTTATTTTTTTTCCAATTGAGTGACGTCCCCAACCCTTTCGGAACTCACAGGATTGTGCCAAGTGGCACAATCTTATTAGTCCTGTTACTTTAAAACTTCGGAAGACCATAACTTTTGACTCGGTATCGAAATTAGATATTTTTATTTTACATAACTTTTCGAGATCTACGCAATGACACCTCATTTAACATATTTTATCTCTCATAAATATAGTTCAAATTTCCAACAATAGTTTCACATTTTTACAAATTTGAACTATGTTTGTGAGAGATAAAATATGCCAAATGAGATGTCATTGCATAGATATTAAAAAGTTATGTGAAATAACAAAAAAATATCTAATTTATACCCGAGTGAAAAAATTATGACTTTATGAAATTTTACGATAACAGATTAACTAGATTTTGCCACTTAGCACAATCTTACGAGTGCCGGAGGGGGTGGAGGCGTCACTCAATTGAAAAAAAAAGAATGTGTGAGGGACGTGGGGGGAGGTCGCGGCGCTGGGTCGCCCTGCAACACTGAATAATCCTTATTGGTAAATATTGTGAATGAAATACTAGATTAAAAAATTAAAGGGATAAAAATTCCAAATGGGTCAAAGAATCTAAATAGTAACCCTCTCTTTGTTTTTTTTTTTTTGAAACAAAATAGCAGCCTCTCGTTTTTATCTAAACATTTCAAATTTTTTTTTTATTTGTAATAAACATTTCAAAATTTTACATTAAAAAGAAAAAAGAAAAAAGAAAAGGGAGAAAGCTGTTTGTGATTCACGTGAAGAAAGCATTTAAGTGTTTTGCTCTGCAAGACTGCAACACTGTTATAAGGAACGGGGCACAAGGCTTAAAAAGCAACTCAGCTATGCACATAGAAGTGGGAAGGTGGGAGGAAGATCAACAGAGTAGAAATTTTGGTTTTATGATTTATCTTCCACACAACAAAAAGGTAAGATTTCAAATTCAATTGAATGTGTGTGTGGCCTGAAAATGAATATGCATTTTGAATTTTGATGCTATCAATGATGATTGAATATTTGAACTTCTTGATTTTGTATCTATGCAACTCCCTCCTTGGACATTCACAAACACAGAATTTTCACTCATGCTTTAACCATTTACATTATGCATACACAAAACCATTGAATAAATTTCTTCAACCATAGTGTTACTTTCTTCAACAAAAAACACAGAAAAACACTACAAATAAAAAGGTACAAAAATAATTGAAATAAAATAAGGACCAAAACCCTCTCCATCTCAATGAACTACCTTGCTCTCCATCGTGCCCCAAATCCACCACCGCGAACCGATTCGAGGACCATACTCTCAACCCGAACGACCACCACCCTGATAGCCAATGCGAGTTGTGCCACTCATACATGTCCTTTCCTTGCAGCTACGGGTGTAAATGGGCTGGGCTGGGCAGGGCTTTGGCCATCCTGGCCCAAGCCTACGTCAAAAAAAATTCAGCCTATCTGGCCTACTGGCCTATTAAAGGCTTTATTTGTAGGCCAAGCCCGGCCCATTTTCAAAAATAAGAAAGTCTGACATGGCCTACAGGCCTTGTAGGCCTCCTGCGATATATACTAAGCAAAAAAAATAATTGTATAGAGCAAAGAAAATTTCATTCATGCATGCACTAGTACTTCTCATAAGAAAAAAATGACAAACAAGAAAGAGTCAACATAATACCTCAGCTCTAGAATGTATATCATAGAGGAATAGAGTCAAAGAAATGGGAAAAATAAGAAAAATACAATTACTGGATGCTGAAATAAAGTCTACAAGAGAATGTCATTCATCTAAAAATCTTTAAACCACCATCAAGACAAGGGAAAGAAGAGTATTATTGAAAGATCTTCATCAGTAACATCATAATCCAGCAAGGTACCCATTGCTCCATGGTATTAAGTTGCAACAACATGTAAAATTTGGAGACATTAGACAAGTTTTCCTTTCATAAAATAAAATAGCACAAAAAGTAAAAGATATTGTTATTTGGTACTTTGTGTCTTTGCCACATAAAATAAATATTATTTTATTATTTTATTTTAATAAATTAAATAGGCCAGCCTACAAGGCTGTAGGCCGGGCTTGACAGAATTGGCATATGGCCTATTTATTAAAAAAACTTTTTTATAAGCCTAAGCCTACTTTACTTTTCTGAAAGGTCAGGCCTGGGCTGGGCTCAATGTAGGCCCGGCCGTAGGCGGGGCTGGGCCAGCCTGGCCCATTTACACCCCTACTTGCAGCGTTGAGACCAGAGGAACTATCTCATCTCATTTTTGTTTTTTTTTTTAGATTTATTTTTACCTAGTTTTTAGGCTAACGACACATTGAGGCCCATTGTTCTATTTTTATCATTTTTTTAAGGGTTTTGATTTTCTTATATTGCATGAGAACAGTGTTTTAAAACCCCATCCCACCGCCCGGGTTGACCCGGGTCAACCCTGACCCCTCCCCTCTGAGGGTTGGGGGCACAAGTTGGACCCTATATGCACATCGACCTCTCTGACTCCCAAAACCCCGCCGGGTTTCAGTGACTCCCGGGTCAGAGGGTCAAAGGGGGTCACTGCATTTTTTTTTTAAGAAAATTCCATGAAACAATGTCGTTTTATTAAAAAAAAATGCTTACAAACCTAAATCTAATCGTTCTCTTCTCTCCCAACGACCTAGACTTGTGGTATCTTGATACTTTGGTATGATTAGAATATAAGTTTTGTACTTTGGTATCTTGATATTTTAATTAGGTTGTGTAATATTGACTTGTGGTTATAATTGGTGAATTATATTAAATATACTTTGAATCTTTAATGATTGATGATTTGTTTTTTAATATTTTCATATAGGATATATATATTTATATTTTTTTAATATATAAAACCGGGTCAGCGTAGTGACCCCGTGACCCCCCGGTTGAACCCATGACCCCGGACCTCGGCCGGGTCGATGGTCGGGCCGAGTTTTTAAACACTGCATGAGAATATCATTATCATGTTGTGACTCAATTAAGAGCGAGCTTCATATTAATAAAAAAAACTTTGGACGTAAATCGAATAGTCACGATATGAGAAAACACCTTTCATACAATATGAGAAGTCATGAGATAAACAACTTTCCTACCTACAGAAAAAATGGTTGGGTCTCAGCACTCTTTTTTTTTTCTCTCTCTTCTTACCTGTAGGTCTCACTTAAATTTGATTTCTACAACATGATGTAAGTATTTTCCTACAACATAAGAAAAATATTTCCCTATGTTATTTTATCATAACCATTTATTTAAAAATTATACATTTTTCTCTCTCTTATCTCATCATCAATGATTGGTTGTAATCAAATAACATGATCACATGACAATTTTTTCCTTCGAAAAAGGATCCAAATCCATTAATGAGTGTTACAGGCTTACATCCCATTTTTTCTATTAGACTAAGTTAGGACCTTGTCTTTAAGTGTGAAAGATTAACGAATAAGTAAAATATTGTTGGGTTCATGTTTTGGGAGTCTTGATTTGTTTTTTTGGTATAAAAAATTATAAATTAAAATAGATTAATAACTGTTCCGGGTTCATAATGTGGGCCTAGTTTAACATATCTGAGGCCCATAACCAGAGGAGGTCACAAAACTAAGGCTCGTACTCGGATAACGTCAACCGGCTTGACATTAATAGCTATACCCGGAACCATAGTAGGAGCCCGGAATATGGCCTTAACCCATGTTTTAGTGGCACACGTGAATCTTACCACGATCTTAATAATGGCACTACTGTTAACTACCTACGATGATTATAACCGTTAGTAATATCATATGTAAGGATCCTAAACAGGTTAAGGAAGACAGATTACACATAAGAGATTAACCTTTTAATGTTCATACCGAACAATAACTATAATAATAAATTTTTTTGAAAAAATGTAAAAGAAAATAAATAGTGATCCGACCAGATGAGTATCCCTCGAATCGCTTCAAATCTCAGGTGGCTAGCCAGGTTTGGGCGTAGTGTTTCAGGTTTATGTTGTAGCACGAGCCGGATGTAGTGTAGAAGATGCTAAATTTGCAAGGTAGAAAAATTAAAACGACTAATGAAGTCTCATTGATTGTAATCATAGTCAATTTAAGAAGTTAGCATAATTGAGAACTTATAAAATGTAGCAATAAACATATATTGATAAGTTATAAAATATAACCGTGAACCCAGTTAGGAATATTCTAATCAATTATTGTATCTCCTTACTTCCGTCGTGTTCCAAGTCCTTGTAATCTCTTTCTCCTTGTGTTTTTTAAACTGCTTTTTCGTTGCCAACTGTATTATGAGCCCGTTTGTTTGCACTTCTAAAAAAAGTAATTTTTATCTCTTTCTTATTTTAAAAATACTTTTTATAAAAGTTAAATTATTTATATTTTTATAAAAATATTTAGTTTTTGAAAAAAATATTTGGCTTTTGACTTCTGCTTTTCTTAGAAGTTAAAATTTTTAGCTTATGAAAAAAGTAAGTTTTTGACTTTTTTTTCTTCTGATTCCTACTTTTTTAAAAGCAGACATCCAAACGAACTAAAAACGAGAAGTACTTTTTTTTTTTTGAAAAAAAGTAACTTTTAAATAAAAAAAAGCTCATCCAAACAGGCCCAATATAGGATTGTCGCTCTTAACTTCCCAGCGTTGTATGTGGAACCCACGTCGTCGAAACCCACATCTCACGGAGGGATTTTATACTTTTTAGTCTAGTAAGCTGGCTTTTTCACCCTTTTACCCCTTATTAATTAATTAATAACTATTTTGCCCCTGATTCGAAACTATTTATCAATCTGCCTCTCTTTAGTCGACTACCTTGTATTTTTAATCGACTAAATGGCCAAAACAGACAAAAAATGGTTGCTGGGAGATTTAGTCGACTAAATCTCCCTATTTAGTCGACTAAATCTTCATATTTTACAAAAAAAATAAAAAAAAATAAGTCAGTATGATTTTAATCGATTAAGTAGAGAGATTTAGTCGATTAAATCTCCCAACAACCGTTTAGTCGATTAAAAATGCAAGGTAGTCGATTAAAGAGGGGCAGATTGGTAGATAGTTTCAAATCAGGGACAAAATGGTTATTAATTAATTAATAAGGGGCAAAAAGGTGAAAAAACCCTAGTAAGCTTAATAGAGAGTTCCTTAGAATTACAGGTATAGTTATTGACAATTTTTGTTTGACTTTTAGTGTACCTATTTATTAAAGTAGTCTTGTTATAAATTTTCATTTTATTTAATATTCACACTTAATCATTAAATTAAGACATTTAAAATCTATCTTCACATGTTAAAACCATTGACTTTTTAACATGGCCCCCAAGTCTAATTAAAAGTAAACTACATTTGTCACTATCCATAGTTGTTTCCTTAGCAAGGAAAAGCATCCCCGATCTCTTCTTTCCGTTCACATGGAAGGTTCAAGCCAAGTTGTCTTTCTCCATTATGCTTCATCCACACTTTAAAATAATACTGTATGTCCTCATCTGCTTTTCTTATATTTTATTAAAACAAGTACATTAATGGTTACGCATCTCTATTTAAGTTGACTTGGCTATGGGTACGCCTCTCTCACCGTCAAGCGATTCAGATTAAAGTCTCATGAGTCTCAACTGCAACTTTCATTCTTCTATTTACTAGATACCAAGTGAGCTTCTATTCATTCTCTCCCAATAGTTAGATCCGTCCTTTAAGTGGTTGTGCTGTAAATTTCACAACACACATTTCCTTTACACTGGTTGATGATAAGATGCCTATTCATATCACAGAGAGGTTACTCTCTTGGAAATCCTTGCTCCTGCAATCATTTTGGGCCTTGTTGGGCCGTGGACCATCTTCCAGACCGAGCCCATCCTCTCAGGTGATCTATAAATATGATGTGTTTATCAGTTTCAGAGGTCCTAACACTCGTAACAGTTTTGTTGATCATCTCTATGCTCATCTCACAAGAAAAGGTATTTTCACCTTCAAGGATGACAAAAGACTCGAGAAAGGAAAATCTATTTCATCACAGCTTCAACAAGCAATTAAAGATTCAAGGGTTTCTATTGTTGTCTTCTCAATAGACTATGCTGGCTCAGCATGGTGTTTGGATGAAATGGCTTCTATATATGATTGCCAAAGAGATTTGAATCAAACTGTTTTCTCAGTTTTCTATCATGTCGATCCATCTCATGTACGAAATCAGAATGGGGAATATGGGGAGGACTTTTATTCACATACTTGGAAACAAAACCGAGACAAGGTTGATCGATGGAAGACAGCTATGAGGAATTTGGCCAATTCAGCTGGTTGGCATGTCAGGCATCAGTAAGTATTAAGTTTATTCTCTTTGTTGTTCTTTCTTAAAACGAGTTTCTCGTTAAGAAGAAAAGTTATATTAATTATTATAGGAGGCTGACTATACTTACAATCATTTTATGTTTGTAACCCCTTATTATTATTTCTATTATTGTCGGATCAAATTGAAATACTTAGTAGTATGTAGGGCTGTCCACGGTTCAATTCGATTTTGTTTTGTATATCGAACTGAATCGAACAGGTTTTAAGAAGTGGTTTGGTTCTTGAGGCAATTTGGATAAAAAGGTTTGGTTTTAAAATTTGGTTCAAAGAACGTAATGCGGTTTCGTTTAGTTCATTTGGTCTTATCACACTCCTAGGAGTGTGTATGGTTTCAGATAAAAATTGAACCGAACCAAATTAATACAGTACGGTTCGGTTTGAGAACGAACATGTTCTGTGCTAGGGACAAAGATATCTAGTTAAGAGACTAGTGAGTTTATCTTGGATCTAGGTGCTCTCTCAGATATTTATGAATTAGATACCTTTGAGTATACAGATTACTGTGCATAAGTAATAACGGCATTTGCCAAAGAAGTGATATGTGTGCACAGTGACAACATAACATTAAAGAGAGAGTAATTGTCATACTTGTAGGTTTTACCTCTTATTTATAGGATTTGCCTGTAGGTATTGGAATTCTGGACCTTTAGTAACTCCTCTAAAAGCCCAAACTCAAGTTTAATGCTGTCGTATTAGGATTAGTATCTTGGATTGATTTTCTCCTTTCTATTGCCCATTATTGAGCTTCATATAATATGCACTTCATATATGAGTCCATAACCGAATCGATTTTGAAAAAAAAAAAATAGTACGTTTATTGAAGCGATTTGTAGAAAGTGGTTTGTTTCTTGAACTAATATGAAAAACTGTGATTATTTTGATGCGGTTTAGATTGATTCAGAGTTCAGTTTAGTTCATTTGGTTTTTCTTTTCACACCCTTAATAATCTAAGTTAATGGCAATGTAGGTAGAAGTTGTAAGCATAAGTTGGTGTAAATATAACCGGCATCTATGTATATTATCCAAACATTAATTCCTATTTTTTCCATTGATTTTTAGGTTATAATTTAATGATCTTATTTTTTGTCTCTTTGTCAGGCCAGAGTTTGAAGTGATTGAAAATATTGTTCAGACAGTAATAAAAAGATTGGGTCATAAATTCTCTGGGCTTGCTGATGATCTTATTGGGATACAACCTCGTGTAACAACATTAGAAAGCCTTTTAAAATTAAAATCAAAGGAAGATGATTTTCGAGTTTTAGGAATTTGGGGGATGGGTGGAATAGGAAAGACAACTCTTGCTACGGTTTTGTACGACAGAATCTCTTATCTATTTGATGCTTGCTGTTTTATCGAGGACGTAAGCAAAATTTATAGAGATGGTGGTGCTATTGCTGTACAGAAACAAATTCTTCGTCAAACTCTAGATGAAAAAAATCTAGAGACATATAGTCCTTCTGAAATATCCGGAATTGTAAGATATAGGCTACACAACATAAAGATCCTTGTAGTTTTAGACAATGTTGATCAATTAGAGCAACTGCAGGACTTAGCTATATATCCTAAGTTGCTTTTTGCAGGAAGCAGAATAATCATAACTACTAGGGATAAGCATATTCTTAGAGTTTATGGAGCAGATAAAGTTCATGAGGTTCCACTATTGAATAATAATGATGCAAGTGAACTTTTTTGTAGAAAAGCCTTCAAAAGTGACGACAGAAGCAATAGTTGTGTGGACTTGATTCCTAAGGTGCTAAAGTATGTTCAACGTCTTCCATTAGCAATTAGAGTAGTTGGTTCTTTCTTGTGTACTCGAGATGCTATTCAATGGAAAGATGCTTTGAATAGATTGGAGAAAAATCCAGATAATAAAATTATGGATGTGCTTCAAATAAGTATTGAGGGACTACAACATGAGGAGAAAGAAATATTTTTGCACATTGCTTGTTTCTTTAAAGGGGAGAGAGAAGATTATGTTAAGCGAATTCTAGATGCTTGTGGATTACACCCTTACATTGGAATTCAAAGTCTGGTTGAGAAATCACTCATAATGATTAGAAATGAAGAAATTCATATGCATGAAATGTTGCAAGAATTGGGGAAGAAAATTGTCCGGCACCAATGTCCCGAGATGCCTGGATGCTGGAATAGATTATGGCTTTTCAAGGATTTCTATCATGTCTTGAGCACAGAAACGGTAACAAATTTTATTTCCTGAATTAGTGGGTATTACTTTCTATAAATTATTACATGCTTGAGCATAAGTGAGGAAAATGATTAAATAATCATTGGTTATTTCATTTGTGCTGAAAAATTATTTTTTTTAAGATACATTTTTTTGAGCATTTTGCATATGGAAAATGATCCGTTTATAAACTTTTTTATAAATTACACTAAGTATGACTGGTCATACACTTTTGATTGAAGTATGACCGATCATATTTAGTGTAGTTTGTAAACAAAAAGTTTGTAAATATAACTTTCCTTTTTGCATATAATCATTCTAATATTTTTGTAGCTGTTAGTAGTTTTTATCAAATTTACCCTAAAACATAAAATATTATATGATTTAAACAACTTATTTCCTATCCTTTTTAGCATAATTTATTTTTTTAATATAATCTAATCAAAACATTATCTTAAAGTTGCTTTTCAATTTTTAGAAACTTATTTTTATCCTAATTGATTTAAGGAAAACAGATTATGTATAATTAATTGTTAAATAATTCTTTCTTTGTAATTAATTTAAACACACTTACATTCCATGAGTTTTCTATTTCCATTAAAAATCTCAAGATTTTAACTATTAAATAAAGTTATATAGATAATTTATATATCTAACAAAAAGAAGTCAGATTAATTCAAATAATTCCATTTTTTTATTTGTGTAACATGTTTATTCTATTTTTTCTTTTCAGGGAACCAACAATGTTGAAGCTATAGTTCTAGATCAAAAAGAAGATGTCTCCAAATGCAAGGCTGAAGGAATATCAAAGATGAGAAACCTTCGACTGCTCATATTATATCAGAAGAATTTTTCGGGAAGACTAAATTTTCTGTCTAACAACCTACAATATTTTTTGTGGCACGGTTACCCTTTTGCTTCTTTGCCATCAAAATTTGAGCCTTATAATCTTGTTGAATTGAATATGCCTAATAGCAGCATCGAACGACTATGGGAAGGCCGGAAGGTAATTAAAATGTTCTTCTTCTTTTATTTGTTTTATTGGTATAATTATTTTTCGAAAGAAGTTGTATTGCAGGTTTATATATATATATATATATATATATATATATATATATATATATATATAGGTCGGTTTTTTCTGCAATTAATGCAGATAAGTTATTTGCATTGAGCTCAAAATGACATCGTTTTATGAGTGAATCTAAATAACTTATTTGTATATATTGTAGAAATGTTAAAACCATATATATATATATATATATATATATATATATATATGCAAAAATATTTCTACAGCAACTTTAGATAAGCTTATCTCCAGCTGCCATTTTTAACTATATTTTCTCGGGAGAATATAGTTATAACGTTAAAGTTGTTCTTTTTTCTCTCTCCTCATTTACTTTTCAGAATTTTTTTGATGACATAGAGAGAGAAAAGAGCAACTTTAACATTATAACTATATTCTTCCGGGAGGATATAGTTAAAAATGACAGCTGTAAATAAGCTTATCTAAAGTTGCTGAAGAAATGTTTACCTTATATATATATATAGAGAAGTGTAGTGCGTTTAAAAATTCAAAATGAATATAATTTACATAAAAATTTTAATAGTGACAGATTATTCTTATATGAATAAGAAGTGTAACATATGACTCACATAACTAATAAATTAGAGTTATTAGATATAAAATGGAATCACCATCCAAATTTTAGAGTGTAACTTACACTAATACAAAATGATTGTGACTATTTTAATATGTTTAAAAGGCTAAACTCAAATCCCTTAAAAAATAGGAATAGCGAATGATGTGATCAACTTCTTTGTTTAGTTCAAATTAAATTGTTTTCTCGATTATATCTTAATAGAATTGGCATTGATTAATGAAATTGAAGTTTTAATACAACATACTAATAGCTAACTGCTGATTCTCTCATCACAGGATCTCCCTTGTTTGAAAAGGATGGATTTGAGCAACTCTAAATATCTTATGGAAACTCCAATGTTTGAAGGGATCTTAGAAATTGAGCGGCTAGATCTTACTGGATGTACAAACCTTTGTCAAGTCCATCCATCAATTGGACTTCTCACAAAACTTGCTTTCTTGAGTTTGCAAAATTGTAGCAGTTTGGTCAACCTTGATTTTGGTAGTTTATCTGATTTATGTTCGCTTCGTGTTCTACACCTCTCTGGTTGCACAAGACTTGAAAATACACCAGACTTTACAGGGGCATCAAATGTTGAGTACCTTGATATTGATCAATGTACAAGTTTATCCACGGTTCATGAATCTGTTGGGGATCTTGCAAAGCTTAAATTCTTGACTTTGAAAGATTGCACAAGTCTTGTCAATATACCTAGTAGGATTAACACCATGAGATCTCTTATAACTCTAGATTTATATGGTTGCTGGGGCCTTATGGAATTGCCAATGGAAAAAACTTTCATTTTTTCTCCCACTTTGGAATCTTTGATCCATCTAGACTTAGCCTTTTGCAATCTACATGAAGTGCCTAAAGCTATTGGAGAGTTAAAGTATTTGGAAAGACTAGATCTACGAGGAAACAATATTGTTTCAGTACCTTATACTACCACTAGGCTTTACTGTTTAGCATATTTAAACTTGGCACATTGTCATCAGCTTCAATCTTTACCTAAGCTCCCATTAACAAGTGCTCCATCAGTTGGAAGGTATTTTAAAACGACATCCAGATCTCATGATCAAAGGTCAGGATTATATATTTTTGACTGTCCCAAGCTGGTTGATAATTTGTCTATTTCCCCAGATAAAGACATCTCCCTTCAATGGTTGTTAAGACTAATTAAGGTGCGTACTCTAAATTTTTTTCGTTGTGTTAGGGATGGGTTTAATTAGAGCTTTACATCATGTCAAAGGTAATTGAGTGGTTACACCATTTTCTAATATAAGAAGAAAAAAAAAGGTTAAAATCAGCACAAGATAAAAAATGGATCTATGCATTATCATTACTTGAGGCCCAAGGACTATTGCACGAGAGAAGTATTAGAAATATAATATATAGGGGTACGATATGTTATTACCGATGTTATTACCAATCAATTTCACCGTTAGATCGATTATGTTGATCCAACGGTTATATTTGTTTCCATCTTTGTATGGTTATGATTCCCATATTCAATACTTTATATTTATTTTCATATTTGTATGGTTATGATTTTCCATATTTAATGATTTCACATTAAATATGGGGAATCATAACCATACAAAGATGAAAATAAATATAACTATTGGTAGGGGTGTTAATGTGCCGAGCCGAGCCAAACTTTGGTCTTAAAAAGCTAAGCCTGTATTTAAATGTATTCGCCTGAACAAGCTTGTTACCTATTATAAATATAATTATCGGCTTGTGGCCTGTCTTATTTACAAAAAATAAAAGTCTGGTTTAGCCTATTAGCCTGTTTAAAAAAAAATAAGATAACAAAAATTTATCCAAACAAAATATACAATCAACAACATTGGTAATTCTATAAATATTCATAAATTCAATGTATATCCGAATAGCATAATATAGAATAAAATAATTTAAAAACTCTGTTTAACCAATAAAATGAGGTGAAATGGATTGAAGAGAAAGAGAGAGCTATTATAAGTAGTATAAAAAATATTAAAAATAATATACTAGGCCAGCCTGAGAGGCTCTAAGGCCGAGCTTTTGAATTGGAGCCTGAAGTCTTTTTATTAAACGAGTTTTTATAAAAGTTCAAGAGTGATTTCAACAACCAATTCAAAGCTGAGCTGAAGGCCCTGGTTCGTTTAACACCCCTAACTTTTGGATCAGCATAATCAATCAATCTAATGATGAAATTGATTGGTAATAACAATAATTGGTCGTTATAATATCCTTTATCTAATATATAAAACTAATAATATAACCTCTCTTTCTAGATCTGATATACCTCTGTGTTTCTTTTTCTTCTTCTGATATCAGGAACCTCGTCACTTTCGGTGTGGCTTTGACATTGTTTTTCCTTGGGATTGGACAAAAGAATTTGTTGTTCCATCGTGGTTATATCAACGGTTTAAAGGGGGTTCAGTAATAAGGATAGTACACTTGGATGTGGATCACAACTGGGTTGGTTTCGTCTTTTGTGTAGCATTTGAGATAAACAATGGTCTTGTTGGTTCTCTAGATTCATCCTCTTTGCCACTTGTACATCCTTTTTATCTTTCTTTTGAAAATGAATACACTGAAGAACGTTTTGATATGCCACTTAATTTGGAATTGGACAAGATTGATGGCTCAAAATATATTTGGACAATCTATATCTCTCGAAAGCACTGTCATTTTTTGAAAACAGGAGCGCATATCACATTCAAAGCTTGCCCTGGTTTGATGGTTATGGAATGGGGTTTACGCATGCTAATTGAGGAAGATGTAAGGGTGTTAAAAATTACCGAAAAACGTAGTTTTTCTTTCAGTACAGAACAACCTGGTCTTGTCATTGATAATGTTGAAGAAAGCAACAACACCCATCATCCTAAAATTCAACTTCCATACAATTGGTTGGTTACTGAGGAAGACGAAGAGGAGAAAATTGAAGCAAAGGAAAAAGAAAATAATCTCTCTAATCTAGGCTTCTGAATAGGTCATCCACAGTGAAATCACACAGCATCTTCCCTGAGGCAATTATCTTTCCATAGCAGTGTGACACATTATTATTTAACAATTAAATATCATTGTTAATTTATGATTAATTACAATAAGTAGTCATGTATCAATACTTAATAATTGTTATAGTGCACCCAACTTTGGTAAACCAAGTTTATACAAGAATTTCTTTGTTGAATATCTTGATGATCTTCATAAATTTAATTGTTGATTTTTTCTACTCCTTGCACATATGTAGAAGTAAAATAGGAAATTAAATTGTAGATTGGCTATAATCACAAGGACTGAAAGTTTTTTGTCTGATTACTCTGGAATGACCGAAAGATAAATCAGGGTTGTATATCTTAATTGTATAGTAATCTGGTATACCTTCTGTTAGAATAGTAAACATGCTTTGGCTGGAATAAGTTTTGGTTATCAGCCTATGTCTATTCTTTTTTTTGTTTGGCAAGTGATGTTTATTCTTTTTTGGAGTTACCCAACCCTAGTGATGTTTATTCTTTGTCTGAGTGTTAGTTGTTTTTGAAACAAGATTTCTTAGGAGAATGAGTGGGGGTATTATATTGAGAGGAGAGATTCTCTAGTACGGGACTATTTGTTCTCTGGTGAATTAGTGGGTTGGGCCTGGCAGCCCAACCGGCTGGTCTAGAACAAGCCTATTACTTAAATGATATTTATTTATTTATTTATATTTTTTTGGTTTGGTAAGTGATGTTTATTATTTGTTTCAAACAAATTTTGTTTGTCTTAGTGTTAATTGGTTTTGAAACATGAGGATATCATACGAAACTAAGATATGAGACATCTTCATCTTGATATGATAAACTTTGTACTATGAAGTGGAAAATGGTCATTTCATTTTGTTATAGTATCTTGGTTCATTCAAATTATAGTGCTGTCCTTTTATTCCATTCCTGACTATCATTGTGTTTTGAAGTTTTTGAACGTTCAATTTAATTTTCATGAAACTATGATGCAGATATGGAGTCTGAAGCAGGACAAGTATTTACTTGATTTAAAGGAACATGTCGAGGTTCGGAGATATGTTGTCATGTGTACACTTTCATTTTTATTTCCCTTTATTCCTTTTCTAACAAAGCAATTATCCTTCAGGAGATATATACAATCCGATGGAGCCCTACAATCAGCAGTTAGTGCTAGCAAGGTAAATATGCTTCCACTGACGAATAAAAATTGGCAATAGTAAATGATATGGAAGCGGCTCCACGTAAAAACCTATTGTTTTAAGTAAAGGCTTTCATATTAAATGAAAAGTATAAGCATTTTATAAGTAATTAAGATACATAATAAATGTTATTTTTATGGGACAGGATCATTAGACAACGTAAAATAAAAAGTTTGACACCTTATCTGAGAATTGTTAATATTGCCTTGATCTAACGACTCTTATTTGTAAGCATATGACACCGTTGATCTGTCTTGATCAATCGGCCCTTAAATAAGGTGTCAAATAATCTTACCCTTATTTATATTCATTAACTGTCGCCTTAAGCGGCACATCTTAACAAAACTCTTAAAATAGTCAGTGTTGGAGAAATTTGAAAGAAACCATAAAATAAGTGTATGTTTTGTATTCCCTTATCCTTTGGATTATTGTTCTTTTAAGCAGCGCTTCCTTCGACTCCACAATAAAGCTCTGGGATGTGGAACTAGGGAAAGTACTCTACAACTTGAATGGCCAAAAGTACAGAAACTAAATCATCCTGCATTACAATCGAATGCATAACACACATGCATATGCTATGTAACAATGGATGGACGCATTTGTCCCATGATAAAATATGTACGCTATTGATAGGAAATGGCTCAAAATTGAAGATGATTTATATGCATTTGCTAATTAATAGGAAACATGGGTCTAATGCAGGAATCAACGATTTTCTGTTGCTTAGAGCCTTAGAATTTCGTAATCATCAATGTTCCAGCATATTATATATATTTTTGTCATTTTAATACATTGCTTTCTGTTGCAACACCCAGGGATCCTGTATATTCCTAAGGGCGAGTATCTGGCCAGTGGCTCCATGGATAAATACATGCATATATGGTCCGTGAAAGAGGGAAAAATTGTGAAAACATATGCTGGAAATGGTGGGATATCTTTGGTACTTAGGTACTCGGAATACTTATTCCTTTACTAAAAATGGGAAGAAATAGAATTTAGATGACAGGTGGCTAGAATAGGCAAAGTGAATTGTATTACTTGTGATATCACAATAAAAATAACAACAATCACGTCAATTCAGTAAATTTTGAAAAATACAAGTTATAGAAATTTTTATCATATAAAATTTACCAAATAAAATTTATTGTGCAAAGTTTACCGTAATAATTCACATAAAAATTAAAGACATGACATATCAAAATAATGAATTTATAAAAATATAAATAAATAAATATATACGTATATAATAATATTTACGTATATGTTAATATGCACATATACAATATTTATAAATTATGTACTCCCGGAAGTACATTAGGTTACATTATGTACTTCTAGAAATACATAGTGTAATTTACAAAAATTTGGAAAAAAAAGTTTATGAACGGATTCTTCCCCTATATATATATATATATATGGCTTTAATGTTTTATATATATACATTTGCTCCAAAATGACGTCGTTTTGGGTTAAAAAAAATTATTATAACCTTAAAATAAATATAATAACAAAAATACTTTGATTTCTGCCTCAAAATATTTTGGGCTCAATGTAGATAAGTTATCTACATTGACATGTAGATAAGTTATCTACATTGACTGTAGAAAAAGCGAACCCAATATAATAGAAATATAAATTGCTAAAATAAATAACAAAAAAAATTGGAACGTGGAATCCCGTCGGGAGAGATTAGATGAAGAAAAGAAAAAGTCAAATAAGGTAACAAAGTAGCACTTCCATGAAGTTTATATTTTAGGAAGAAAGAAAGAAGTTATCCTCAAAATCAGCAGTCACTTTTATATTTTTTTTATTATCAAGTTTCCTCATTCTCAATTTCTTTTCTCCCCCTCTCCTCTGGTAAAGTTTTTTCTAAATTTTTCAAGACTTTTCATTCCTCGATTGCTCTCAATTTTGAAGCATTGACTAATGGTTCCTTTAGCCTCTATTTATAAGAAAAATATTATCATGTCAATGATAAATTTAATATTAATCCTGAAGAAAGCGAACCAAATGAAATAAGTGCAGCTGCTAATTATAACAATTTGGGGAATACAAAATGGCCAAATCTGGTTTTAATGGGAAACAACAAAGATTTGGTTGATGTTGACATGTGTAATAACTATATTGATATGGGAGAAAAATATGATAAAATTATAATTATCGCCAACAACTTATTTGCCCTATCAGTAGCTCTTGTTGTCTCAAGAGATAATCTGGATCTAGAACCCAAGACTATAAGAATGCCATAAGCATTCAGACGAGAACGAATGATAGGAGGAAATTAAGAAAGAACATAGGTTTTCAATGCCCGACATCAATTATGATGTTTCTTATTCTCCCATAATGAATTTTATTATGTTTCGTTACTTGATTAGTGTGGCAGCTAAGATACATCTTGAGATGCATTTAATGGACGTCGTGACTGCAAGGTCACTTAACAATGATACTTATATGAAAATCCCTTAAGGATTCCCCATATCCCACATAGGAAAGAATGGAAATCACCACATTTTAACATTAAGTTGTAAAGATCATTGTATGGTCTCAAACATATTATTGTTTCAGCTTGCAGATCAAGCATCTTCCAAAATGTTATTTTATTTCACCAATATAATTATATAAGTGCCTCGATGATTCATTAGAAGTGAATAAAGATTCATATAGACCTAAAGAAGCTAATGAGATAGGATTAGAACCTAAACCTCTTTATCTTAAGCACCATAAGAGCACTATTATGCCCTAAAAATTGCAACAGGCTTGGTATTGTATTTATAGTAAAAGTCCTAGCTAGACATAATGCTTTCTTACCTAAAGACATTGGAATGACGTTAATCATATTTTGGTTATCTTCAAGGATCTTTTTATGAGATAGAGATTTACATTGGTGGAATATTTTGATAATCACATATTAGATATGTATCCCTTTATGGAGGCATTGTAATGTCATGAAAGCCTGTAAAAACAAAGCCTAGTAAAAAAATGTGTTTAAAATAACACATTAATATTTCATGTGGTTTACCCACAATTGATAATACCCCATCATTCTCTTTTTTTTTTAGGGGGTGCAATGCAACTTGCATTGAACAAATGAATGATGGAGAAATTGGTATTCATCAAGTTCACTCTAGTGACAATCTTACTGATTTATTGACTAAATCCCTCACCAGCTTCCGAATATGAGAAACTGGTATATAAAATAGGTATGCATAACTTAATAGATTACTTTCATCAAAGGGAGTGAATCAATTATGATCATCCTTAAAAGATGGAGTCCTGAAGATTTATTACTGTACTTTATTTTCTTTTGCCAAGATTTTCTTTCCCAAAGGATTTTTCTTGGCAAGAGATTTTTAATGAGGCAGTTTGTGCAATGCTTTGATAGCGCAGGTCGTGTACTTTTTTTTTTCTATTTTCTATTTTTAAAAGATTAAAGAGATGAAAAGTAATTTCAAAATCATGAAATCATTCTCAATGGTATGAAGTTTCATGAAAACTTTTTCTAAAATGTTATTAAGGGATTTTCCATCTTCAAAACACATTTTAAACTAGTGACATTGTTTTTATGAGATTTATAACATTAAGAAGCAAGTGATTTATGGATGAAAATCTCATATGCTATAGGATTCGAAGCATATATATTCTAGTAAAATAAACCTTATATGCAGTGACAAAATTCAATATATAAGATCTAATTCGGCATTTCTGTTATGCTAAGTATACTTCTCATGTAAGGAATGCATCTACCATGAAAAAAAAATACTTCATCAACAAGTAAGTAATCGATTACTTTCGTGGTAATCGATTACTTTCATCTGCAACTTGACAGCAAGAACATTATTTCGTATTTTGGATATAACTTGAGCTATTCTTATCAGATTGATGTGATCTTGGTCTCTTTGGAAAGATGAAAGAGATATCTACAATTTTTATGAACACAAGATTCAAATCCAACATATTTGATATGAAAAATTGTTCAGAAGACAACAATCGAATTATGCAGCAAATTTTAAGCTCAAATATATTTTTGCTTGCTTCTAACCACTTTTCATGAAAGATCTTGACTTGATAAATATGTTTTGAAGTTATAAAATATGTCAAGGATCTTTTCCATGGATTTTTCAAAAAAAATTCAAGTATATAAATGGTTATGGATTATGCAATTTGAAAAATATTTTTACTTTAAGAAAAGCTTTGAGCTCATGCAATGCAATCTACTATATACTCTTACATGTGAGTTTAAGCCCTAGAGATATAATTCTAGATAAGATTTTGGACTTAACTTTTTATCTTAGTGCTTGGACCTTGATGCTTCTCTTGACTTTTGCATTTGATTTGTTAGATTGGCAATAATTGGTCCTTTGTTAGTTTTGATCCTTTTTCACTTTGGTTGTGATATTGAACTTTTTTAGATGTTATCCATGGTTTGTTACTTTTGATCTTTAATGCTTGTCCTTGTTCTTGCTACTTTGATGACTCATCATTCTTTTTGTATGACTTTATCATATATCTTTATTTTTTTTTCTGGTGAGGATATCTTTAATCTTCACATAGGCATGATGTTTTTTGCTCTTGATCAATGTTGTTCTCTTTTTGCTATTGTCACTTTATTATCATCAAAACATACCTTGTATGTACAGTTGTATGGTAATATAACAAAATTTGTATTGAGTATATAATAAATATAATAATAAGCCAGACCTCCCATCTCTAATTCAAATAACATTATATATTTATTTTGCTTATTACTAAATTTTATAATTCTTAATTATGGAGCTTCTATTGTGGGCCAGAATAGAGCACCAATCTAAGTTATCGATGATGATATTTGTATTTGATCTTAATGCACACACAGTACCTAAAGGCTAAGCGCACTAAATTATAAGGCATGATCGATTGTATTTTACTTTTTTTCTTTTAAAATTATATTGTAGAGTAATTAATGAAATGCGTGTTTTTTTATTTTTTTTATTGAAAATTAAAAATTAAAACACAAACACCTGAAATATATAGGGTATGTTATTTTCAAAAATAATTTTTTGATTTTCAGAAAAAAAAACAAAAAGACCTATTTGATAAGGCTTGTTTTGTAAAAATAGTTTTAAAAATTATAATTGTTTTTTAGTTTTTAGAATTAAATTTAGAGAAAATGTCTAAGTTATTTTTGTTTTTTATTTTGATTTTAAACTTAAAAAAAAGTATTTATTTCATTAACTATTCTACAAAATAATTTTAATAACAGAAAAAAATAGAATACAATCAAATACACATATTCTCTAAATTTGATTCTAAAAACTTAAAAACAAGTATAATTTTTAGAACTAATTTTACAAAACATGAATTATCAAACAAATTTTTTTATTTTTTAGAAAAAACAATTTTTAAAAATAAAATTCAAAAACATACCTAAATTACCACATGGTAAAACTATTGATCGTACAACAGCTATATAAAGGCAATATGAGGGTATTTATATTTTTTTGAATCTTGTATGACACATGGCAATGGGCTCGTTTGATTTTTTAGTTTGAGGATCAACTAATATGGGCCTCATTTACAACTTCGAAAAAACTTGAATATAGGAGTTTGGAATGTGTCTCCTTCTAGGTTGACTATATGGTTCATTTAATTCGAGCTGAACTGAGTAGTTTAGTATTTAGAAACATGATTGGAGCAAAATAAATGGTTTATATTAAACATGAACCAACTTTTAAGCTAAACTATTTCTTATCGAGCCAAAATGTGAAATACTTGGGCCTCCTCTAGAAACCTTGATGGAAAGTTTAACCACCCAGAATCACCTTCTAATTAGTAATGAGCCCAGGTGAAACAATGGGTCTCCTTCTCTTAATCCCTTTAGGAGCAAAACTAAGAAGACAAGATTCATTTCGTAAAATAGAAAGAAAGAAGCTACACAGAAACGGAGTTAACCTCACAATTTATGTAGGAAAACCAAAGTTTATCAAGATTCAATCTCAAAAACCTCCAATCCATTCTATCAGAATATCATAGTACGTACTATATATGCTTCAATTTTTTATTTTTTCATATAATTCATAACTTTCCTAGCAATAATTGCATTAACTTATGTTTCATAGCTCGGTACAAAACTATTTTGAAGAGGCCCAATAAGGTTCCTCAAGAAGGAGCAAAATCTATTCACCCAAAACTTTTGTAATTAACTTATACACAACATTGCATATACTAATAATTATAAAATGCTTGAACTAATTTGGTTGGTCCTATTTTGGAATGAGAACAACAATAAATTGGTAATGGAAGGGTCAATGCAACCTTGAGCAAATGCGTCTCTAACCACCCTCCAAACATCATCATCGACAATATCTGAATAAGTTTTATAGAAATGTGATAAAAATCCTCCAAAACACCACTAAGTATATGTAGAGTTGTTTCAACTTAGGTAAAATGTCTCAATTTCGAGTCCTAAGTTTACACTTATATTAAAATTTGACAAGAAAAAAGTTTGTCTTTCATATAATTCAACCCGACTCGAATTTGAAATAGTCAGTGCAAATAAAGACAAGATACAGGTAATTTATAAAGAAATATCCTCCAAATTTGGGTTATTTATTTGAATTTAAACGGCTAATGTGTTGGGAACTCAGTTCCCTCAACTCGACATAGAAGTCTTTTGCGGAAGTCAGTCAACAAGATCATTGATCTCGAATCTCGGCAATCTTACTTAGCCTGAACTTCACCAGGTCGGACAGAGCAACGAAAAAACAAAAAATATAAAGACGAGAGAGAGAAAGAGAACACATGTAGATTTTAACGTGAAAAAACCTTCTCCAATAAAAAAGTAAAAAACTCACAGGACCTAGTCCAATTCAAACGTACATTATAAAAATAATGGATACAAAGAATAAAAATTCACCAAAGTGGTGGTTAACACAACTTTTCTAACAATGGTGATGTAATCAAACTTCCTTAAAAATATTTTACTCAAAGATCTCTCAAAATAAATACAAAGCTGTTTTGCTCACAAATCTCTCAAATGATTTTATCTAATTCTAACCTAGCATCTATCCACAACTAATGAATATATAGAGGAGTTAGAATCTAGGGTTAGAATTTTTAGAAAACTCCTCAATGAATTTGGACTTAACATTGAAGGAAGAATTCCAACGTGACAATTTTTACCTATTATGAGAAGATAGTTCTCTCAGTTTCGACAATTTCTACCTATTATGACAAGATAATTCTCAGTTTCAACAAGCGTAAGAGTTGATTGGCCGTGAGTTAAACGAAATCAGGCTCAGTAATAATAACATCAATCTCCCACGGTTTTGCGAAATTCTGGTGGCAGACAAGGTACCGACCAATTTATATTTTAATATATATAACTAACGACAAATAAGAGTGTAAAGCAGAGAGAATATTTTTATTTTCATTATATAGAACCGACCGCGTTAAAGTGCCTGTGAAATTTAAAATAAAATAAAACTATCTCTTTCTCTACACTTTCGATATGAACATGCACTTACCCTTTGTTCGAATGCTATGTTAAAGGGAGAAAAAAAAGGAGAGAAATAAGAAATAATATTTTCCCCCTGTGCAATTGTATAAAAAAGTGAGAGAAAACAATAAAAGCAAGGATTTAGTTTCCCGGATATACTTTAGGGGAAAATATTTGGAGTTATAATAGTTGATTAAAAATTAAATGTTTAATATTGTAATAAATTACATGTATATGCATAATAAACTATTAAATTATTAAAACTCAATTTTAAAATTTTTCAATAAGTGATTATAAATCTACGATTTTCTCTCTTCGTTTCATGAAATTATCTTTCACTTATATATATATATATATATATATATATATATATATATATATATATATATATATATATATATATAGACCTTCTGTAGCTAAGTTCTTCAATGAAAATTTTCTTTTCCATCGTAATACATGTTATCATCATATTAAAAAATAACAAAACAAAATTAATTAACTCTGTTTTGAAGTTATAAGCATTATAGCTCAAGACAACGGACCTATTTGCATATACATGTTTTAGAAATAAACAAAAATATTTGCATCATTCGGAGCCATTAAATTTATTTTTATGGTAAAAATTAAGCAAGTATTACTATAATTATTTTACCAATTCCGACTGCTAATATCTCCAACTTATATGATTAATTTTGTTTGCATTTGAATTATGCAAAAATAAAATAAAATCTATAATAATTCGTATTTCTTAGAAATTGTTATAATTAATAATAAGGAAGGATATTGTAACAACTAAGTTGTGTTACTACCATGTTACTATCAATCAATCTCACTGTTAGATCGATTATGTTGATCCAACGGTTATATTTATTTCCATCTTTGTATGGTTATGATTTCCTATATTTAAAGTGAAAGCATTAAATATGAGAAATCATAATCATTCATAGGTGAAAATAAATATAAAGTATTAAATTTGGGAAGTTATGACCATACAAAGATGGAAATAAATATAATCATTGGATCAACATAATCGATCTAACAGTGAGATTGATTGGTAGTAACATGGTAGTAACACAACTTGATTGTTACAATATTCTTCCCCGTTAATAATATCATGATTTAGAAGCGAAAGTTTATAAATAACTTTGATACAATCAATAATTTTTTTTTATAAATATTAGTTATCAAGTGGTTTTTTCATACAAAATCAAAAGGACGATACGCAAGACAAACTATATTGCAAGATTTCAATTTCAAGCTACACGGTCCAAGCATTCAATAATAGTCTTTCTCGTGATCATAATAATATTAGATGCTGTCTTAAATATTTTCGCTGTTTGATTTGTATTTTTTTTAAGTAGATTGTTTTATTTGTATTTTGATTATGCTAGATCGCTGGGTTGGAAAAGTAAGTTGTCATCTTCAAAGTGGACCATATAATTGAACCATCTTTTTTTTTAATGGGTTTTAATAGGGACAAGGATGACAATCTGACGTACAGAAATCTAAGGAAAATCCAGTACTTTGATATAAGAAAAAAATATGCATTTGTTTAAATCATTGTCATCAATCAATCAAAAGCTAAAACAGAGTCATCAATAAATAATAAATCAGTTTCTTTGGATCTATGTCTTATAATAAGGACACTTTAGCAACGACGGGTTTAGGACAGTTTCATGAATCGAACATAATACAAGCTATTCAATATATATAGCTTCTTTGGCGTATTACCCCATTATGCAAATAGTCAAAAAATTAATAATTACTAATTATTATTTTTGAGCTAATTAATTTTTTTTATCATTGTTTAATAAATGGGACAGCGTTAACATTAATTAATCTCAAGGTTTAAGCTATAAGCTATGATATATGATGACATATCTGTCTACTGCTTTCTGTGCAGGAGCTGGAGTTTGATTGGAGTCACATTATAGTTTAAACATATAATTGTTTATGAATGAAAAGTTCATAAAAGTTAAACGCTTTGAAAAAGAAAAAGAAGAATCTACATAATATTCAATTCAATTTGAGTTGTAACTCAATGAAGGAAAGACACTCAACCTCGTCCGTCAGCAATATATATATATATATATATATATATATATATATATATATATATATATATATATATATATATATATATATATATATATATTGTTTATGATTGAAAAGAAAATAAATACTTTTTTTTTTTTAACTAAAGATTACACTTTGCTTCAGCAGAATATAAATTGAAGATACTTGAGTTACTAACAAAGCCCAGATAGCAATAAGAATTTGACTAATTTACCCAATATGACAACAGCCGTTGTTAGAATATTTAAAAAATATTTCAAAATATTATTATTGGATTTTAAAATATCTTAATACATTTTAGATAATTTCTTAATATTAGTTTATATATTTCTTTATATTTGTATACTTCATGAGATTTATTTATTTTATTTAATTAGAATTATAAGTCTGATATTTGAATAAATGACGTTAATATTTGTTTACCAAAAAAAGAAGTTAGTATTTGTATATTTTAATATATCCTTCTCACTAATATCAGCGTGTTCTGTCTAATAGACAGAGATGTCTAGCCGAATGGGTTAGTATATTACTTTTGGATCTAAGTGTCCTCTCTAAGGAATCTATGGATTATATGCTCTTGAGTCAAGCAGATAACTATGTACAGAGAATAATATACGACTTTGTCAAAAGGGAGTATGTATGCACAGTGACAGGATAACAGTAAGAGAGATTGTGCGTACCTGTAGGTTTTACCTCTTATTTATAGAGTTTACCTGTGAATATTGGGTGCTAGACCTTTAGTGCTTATGCTAATGGCAAAAGCCCATGTATTATGTTGTCGTACTAAGATTGGTATCTTTGATGGATATCTTTGCTTAATTATGTCTGATTTATGCTTAGATTACCCCTTGTTGGGCTTAACAATAGTAGGCCTCAGATATGAGTCCATAATAGTCGCCCCTTAGCCAGACTGTTTAGGTGTCCGGTTTGTCGGGGTGAAAATACTTTGAATTTTTTTCTTAATTCTCAGTTTAGACTTATGGATCTAGTGAATCTTAAGTATTTCCTAGGATTAGAGGTTGCAAGAGCTAAGAGTGGAATAATTTTGTCTCAAAGGCATTATACTTTATAACTTCTAGAAGATATTGGATTTTCGGCATCAAAATTAGCTACTACCCCTATGGATTCCAAGGCCAAACTCAATAGCACATATAGAGATCCTCTCCAAGATTGTTCTCAGTACTGAAACGTGATTACAATGCTTCTCTATCTAACACTTTTTAGGCCTGACTAACTTATGTTGCTCACAGGTTAAGTTAGTTCGTATCTTAGCCTAGAACAACACATATATAGGTTGCACATTATCTTCTCAGGTATCTTAAAGGTCATCTAGGTCAAGGTTTATTTTTTCCTTCATCCTTTTCTCTTCAACTTTTGGCCTTTAGTGATGCGGATTGGAGAGGAAGTCCTGACTCAAGGAAGTCCGTAACTGGCTTTGTGTTTTTCTTGGGCATTCTCTAATTTCTTGAAAAGATAAAAAGCATACTACTATTCCAAGAAGCTTAGCTGAAGCTCAAAAACAAGGCTATGGCAGCCACTATATTGCTAAACTAAGTTCGATTTATTAGCTCCTCACTGACCTTGATCTTTCTACTATTTTCCAACTTTGTTATTTTGTGATAATCAGGCTGCAATTCACATTGCTTCAAATCCAACATTTCATGAGAGGACAAAACATATAGAAATCGATTGCCACTACGTCAAGGATCAAGTGACTTTTGAAAAGATTCGATTGACGCCCATCAAATCCCAAGACCAACTAGAAAACTTGTTTACAAAAGTATTGCCTCATGTTGCTCTCCTTTCTTTGTTGTCCAAGATGTCCATTTTGAGGGGAAGTAATAAGTATATTATGTATTAATTTTATTATAACTCTAGTTAATTGATCTCTGGTTAATTTTATACTATTATGTTATAACTTGAGTTTAGAGTTAGGTAACTACAGCTTTAGCATAGTGACTGACTTTACTTTTGGTACTACTTTGAGAGAAAGAGAGAATCATCTCTTGTGTACTTTCCTACTGGTTCTTGTGAATAAATCTCTTATTTTCTTCCCAGTTTCACATAAAATGTGGTTCTGCTTTCTGTTTTTCTGATGCAAGATTTTGTGAATTAATGTCGGTTATAAATCTCTCTTTCTCGCTTTCTGTTGGAAAATTTCTTTCTTGGCTATATAATTCAGACCGAATTCCAACTTCATTTCAAAATCATTAATGTCGGTTCCTCCATGATCTTAATGAAAACGATTCTGTGTGATACCAACTTCGATCTCCAATCCAACCTGTCGAAAATACGTGTAGTGCATTCAGGTGTTGGAATTGCTGGGTCAGTTGTGCCAAACAAAGCAATTAATATACAGCTACCAAAAAGTGCAAGACAATTGAATCCACCACCAGAATAAAATCAAACTGTTCATGTTTGGAATTTTTTGCACCAATCAGAATGCTACACCTACAAATATTGACATTAGCATCAAAATTTTCACTTTTCATTAAGTTTTTCGTCTACTAACTTCCTAAAGAAAAAATGAAATCATTAATATATATATATATATATATATATATATATATATGTGTATATCATTCCCTGCATGCATTTCATGTACTTTTGCATATCAAATAATTGCTTCCGTATGTTGAATATATACTGTTAGTTGCCCTCCCTCACTACCATCGACACATCATTTTCATAAATGTTGATATGTAATATAATTTAGGGATAATATTTCTTATATTACAGGAAATAATTTTATCTCTTATAAACACATAAAAATATATGAAACTCATCTTTTCTTTTTTTCTCTCTTCTTCTCACATGACTTCGCATAAGTCCACATATTTTTATGTGTATGTAGAAAATAAAAGTATCTCATATAATATAAGAAATATTAATTCCTATAATCTGTACAAATATATATATATATATATATATATATATATATATATATATATATATATATATATATATATATACGGTCGATCAGTTCATTAAATTAGGACAAATTTTACATTATAAATGTCGTTCTTTAGGATGATTTTAAATTATTTAAATTTATGTCGATGAATCATAGTTTAAAGTTTTATATCAACTTAAATTCATTTTTTTTCCGTAAACAAAACTTAAATTCATTTTATATAGTAGTGACATATCGTAAAATATATAATTTCACAATTAAGATGAAATAAAAATTGATTTCATACGTATTGTAATATTGTTGTTTCAATAATTAAGATATATATAAGTTTAATATTTAAGCTCCTTTATATTTATTCAAAATAAAAAGATTAACCTTCTAATACAAAGAATGTTAGTAATTAATATTATAACATATCAAATATTGAATTGAATTAAAAAAAGCAAAGATGATCGAATTAGTAGAACTAATTAATCGCAATACTAAAGATTTTTTTTTTTTACATTATATCAGTGATTAAAGGTTTTTCATTTATCATATAAATTTAAAAATAATTAATAAATAATATCACATTTACATATTTATTGATAATATACCTATTTACATCTACAATGAATCATATCTAACATTGACAAAAATACTACTTTACTTTTGTACTACTTATCTTATATGTGATATGATCAATTAGAAAAAGAAAATCAACTACTATCGCATATATATGAACAATGCCGTGTTGCCCATAAAATTCCCTTGAACACAAGTGTAAATGTTGGACTTCGACTCGATGGCCCATAAAAGGAGTATTGTGCACATAAATGTTGTGAATTTAATGTTATCGCCATATTTATTCATACATAAGATAAGATGTTAGGAAAGCATAAATAGAAGTATAACTAACCCATACGGCCATACCAAACCACGTACCAAATAAATGCGAAAGACAATTTTTCTTTTTCCATTATCATGATTGGATGAAAAAAGTAAAAAACATATATAGAGTTGATAAGATATCATTATTTATAAAATGATGTATTACATTCTATTTATTAATTATATTTCAATAATTATTTTTTTATTTACCTTAATTTAATATCATTTTAGTTTTTGAGAGATAATAAAAATTAATTTAATTTTTATTTATACAAATAATATCAAAATGATATTTTTTGTATAAATTATGAGATTAAGAGACTAAATTCATGTTAGTTTTTTAATAGGATTAAATTAATATCATTCTCTCCCTTTTGAGATAATCATATGACTCATACTTATTACATGGTAATATCTAATTTATATATATTTTTTAAAATTTATAAACTCTTTTCTTCTTTAAGAGATTAAGAGACTAAATTCATGTTAGTTTTTTTATAGTATTAAATTAATATCATTCTCTACCTTATGAGATAATCATATATATGACTCGTACTTATTAAATGGTAATATCTAATTTATAAAAAAATTATAAACTCTTTTCTTCTTTTAATTTAATTTTCTTTAAATTATTCAATATTTTTATTTAAGAGAAGCAAAATAATAAAAAAATAATTTTTTTCTTTGGGAAATTAATATAAAAGAATTTAAAGTCTCATGATTATTTATCAACGTACACAAATTACATGATGACATATTGTAGCTTAATTAATATACATTTGTGATAAAACATTACCATATTTTCTTTATAAAGTGGAAAGTAAAAAGGCAAAATATTACATAAGTTACATAATCATTTCAAAAGGCTATAATATGATTATAAAATGCGTAAATAACATTTATAGACTTAAAGCAAAAATAAGAGT
This sequence comes from Gastrolobium bilobum, assembly GCF_033153095.1. NCBI lineage: Eukaryota > Viridiplantae > Streptophyta > Magnoliopsida > Fabales > Fabaceae > Gastrolobium > Gastrolobium bilobum. The sequence goes on along the minus strand of NW_026896352.1, from coordinate 95,028 downwards.
GTTCATCACAATCTTTTCAAAATAATATTTATATCATTAAAGCAAAAATAAATAATAAATAAAAATTGAATTTTATGTGCAATGTAAATTTCAACATGTTTTCTGCTTTTGTTTTTCTTTAGTGTCCAAATAGAGGATTGGTGCAACTGTGTGCAAGGATTTTCCGAGCAATTGACCAGCATTATAACTCTATAAGTGTGCATCACAATCTTTTCGGAATCAATTTTTTTCTTTTTTTTAATTTTGTTCTTGGGAACATAAATGGATAGAAAACTCATTTGATAAAATTAATTTAAATTTTGTGCTGGGGAACAAAAAAAGAATCAATTTTCTTTTTGTTTTTTTGCTCCCAGACACAAAATTAGAAACACTTGTCTCTCTCAATCACTCTCCACCACTACCATCACCATCATCACTGCACCATCATCATCCCGGCACGATCACTGCCACCATTTTGCTGCCATCGTCGTACCATCAGTATTGTCGTCACCACCACCACTACCACTACGATGCCATTGCCACCATCACTATCACCTCCACCCATTGCTATCACATTGCCACCACTACCACTACCATCATTGTGACCACCATATCACTACCATTGCCACCAACCACCACCACCACCACCATTATTGCAGCCACTGCTATCACCGCCATTGCCACCACCACCACCATCATCGTCATCACCACGCCACCACTACCACCCCCATAACGTCACCACTACCACCGTCACCAACCACCAATATCATTGCCGCAGGCCGCAGCCACCGTCGTCACCGCCACCACCACCATGTCATCACAACTACCATCACCACGTCATTGCCGCTACTACCACCACTGTTACCAACCACCACCACCATCTCCGCAGCCACTACCATGCCACCACCGCTATCGTCTCAGTCACTGCTGTCACTGCCACCACCATGCTATTACCACCACCACCACTGCCGTCACCGTCACCACCACCACATCATATGAAAAGAAAAGTGATGATCCGAAAAAAATTATGTTTAATAGGAATTATTTTTTATTATATTATTTGTTGTGTTATCAAACACAATTCTTATTCTCAGAATAAAAATAAAACGTTATCAAATACTTTTTTTCTCGGAAACTGTTCCATGGCACAAAAATAGAAAAGAATTGTTTCTTTTCAGAAACAGTGCTAGAAAGCAGAACAGTTGTCATACACACCCTAAATGACACTTCTATTAATATTAATGGAATGGAAATGAATCTTTACATATCTTATTTAACATGATTTGGTCATGTGAAATTTCAATTGTATATGAACAAATAAAAAGTAATAATAAATGAGAAAGAGATTGTTAGAATTGAGTGATAATAACTTTCCAACAAAAGAAGAAGAGTTTAGTGATAAACATTTAACCTTTTTTTTTATGTCGTGCTTATTTTCTTTAGGTGTATGACAACCTTTCCGGAATCAAATTTTTTTTTAATATCTATTCCCAGGAATAGAAATGGATAGAAAACTCGTTTGGTAAAATCAGTTTATTTTTTTGTTTCCGAGATGAATCGGTTTAAGTTTTGTGCTGGGGAATAGAAAAAAAGAATAAACAAATTCTGCTTTTTTATTCCCGGGCACAAAATGAGAAACACTTGTCTCTTTCAATCACTATCTATTACTACTATCACCACCATTGTCACCAACCACCACCATCATCGCAACCACTGTCCCCACCACCACCACCACTACCATCATCATGCCACCACCACTACCACCACAACTACCAACCACCACTACCATTGTCGTAGTTACTGCCGTCACCTACAAAGCACGGACACACTTTGTTTTTGAAATTGTGCGTGTCGGACAGGGACACGCTCCGACATGTTCGGACACGCGTCCGACACGCGATCAACATTTTGGGACACGTGGTAAACTCTCTGACACGCTCCGACACGTTTTTCCGACACGCAATCAACTTTTTCTGACACGTGGTCAACGCTGGGACACACTGGGACACGTTCGGACACGTTTTTTTTTACTCTTAATTTTATTTTATTAACTAAAAATAAAAAATAATTTATAAATTAATTTTTTCTGTTATGAAATTTGACATGAAAAATTAACAAGATAGGAAAAATTATTTTTGTTTATATTTATGTTATGAAATTTGAATATTTGATTGGTTATATAACTTATTATGGACTGTTATATATATTAAATATAAATTATATTATATATATTAAAAATATTATTTAATATCAAAACGTGTCCCAACGTGTCAAAATATGTCATTTTTTAGAATTAACGTGTCGTGTCGTGTCCCGTGTCAGTGTCCGTGCTTCATAGGCCGTCACCACCCCTACCACTACAATCACCGCAGCCACCACCACCACCACCATCGCCGCCACTACTGCCACTACCACGCCACCACTACCAACATCACCACCACTATCATCGCCACCATTCCTGCCGTTACCACCAGCATCATGCTATCACCACGCCACCGCCACTGCCACCACACCATATGAAAAGGAAAGTGATGATCCGAAAAATGTTTATTCTAAAAGGAATTATTTTTTATTATATTATTTGTTGTGTTTTCAAACACAATTCTCACTCTTCGAATAAAAATAAAATATGTTATCAAAATATTTTTTTTTCCAGAAATTGTTATAAGACACAAAAATAGAAAATAATTATTTTACTTGAGAAATAATGCCAAGAAACAGAATAATTATCATGCACACTCAAATAAATGATAGAGTTATAAACTGCGAATCGAAACGTATAAGTTTTTTCATTTTTGAATGGTAGAGTTATAAACTGTGAATCGAAACGGAGTTATCAAAGATTAGACAATAATATCTCATTTTATTCCTTTCATTTAAAAAAAATCATAAATTATAAGAATATTTACTTAAAAATAATTTCGAACCTTTGTTTTTTCTCTTTAAACTTCTGACCCAAATCACTAAAACTATGCCTACTAAGGATAAACATAAATAAAATTAATTATTATTATTAAGATACATGAATCATGGAAATTCTCAACAATGACCTTTCCTTCACGCTTTTGAGAAATTAACTATATTCACGATGACTTGTCATTGCGAATGTGACGATTGTTAAAAATATTGTCTCGTCGGCTTAAAAAAAAAAAAAAAAAAAAACAAAAAAAAAAAAAAAAAAAAAAAAAAAAAAAAAAAAAAAAAACTCTTATTTGATGCTACATTTCATGCCTTCAGTTTCGAGCTTCTTCCTCGTTTTCATAATCTAATGACAACTATAGCGCTTTTAAGTTCGTATGATCCAATTTCGAGATAACTACCAAAATCACGCTAAGTCATTCCTGTCTATCTTGGGTGTCTATTTTGCATATAAAGTTAGCGAAATATACTTCTCGTTTAACTATAACAAAAATATTCTGCAGCAACCGATTTATACTATCTACGACAAGTAATATATAATGTAATGATAAAATTATTTTTTCTCTTTCCGTCACGTCAGTCGAAAATGTCTGAAAAGAGAAAAAAACTTTATTATTATAATTATGTACTATCCATAATACAAAGTATAATCAATTTTTTGCAAAAAAATTTCTTTGCAGCAACAGTAAAAAAAATGCACTCATAAAGTTATCATCCTAACAGATTAGCATTAACTCGTATTAGTATTTCTTATATTATAGGAGATAATTTTATAACCTACATATATAAAAGTGCATGGGACTAATATTTTTTTATCTCTCCTTTTTTATATGATTTCATATAAATCCCACATACTTTTATATGGATATGAAAAACAAAATTATTTCAAACATCAATTTCATAGTTTAAAGCTTAAACTTTATCACGGTCTTTTGTCTTTGTGACATTAACCATGAAAAGCCAATATTTGCAACTGCCATCTGTCATCTAATGCCTCCATATTTGACTTCCAAAGATTGAAGTCGTTTCTTACACTTAGGACTTCTACACGTGTAAAGCTGCATCCTGCTAAGCTAAAGGATTATATAGGTTAAGTGAATTGTTGAGAAATTAGTTAGACAACTGTATTAGTGGCTATAGGTGTCACCTTGTTGTATAGCGGTGGGTTGTAAGTAATAAACAATACTTGTATATAGTTATTGAGTTGTATCAGATTGGGATTATCGAAATAATAAAACTCGTTTCCTTCTTTTATCTCTTGGTTCTTTCTTCTCCTTAGGGTTCAACCCTAACATTGGTGCTTTCATTGCATGAATACCAAGAATTCCACAATGCGAGTACAGAACCTTGCCGAAGAATTCTCGGGGTTTCAACAGCATGTAGATGGTCATCTTGATGATCACCATACTCAACTAACTCGGGTTGAGACAAGACTCGATGAGTCTCAGCATCAAATGACATTAATGTTGGCGCAACTACAACAGCTTAACACCAACATTCTTGCAATTGATGCTCGAACGTGTGAATCGGTTCATCGTGGTCCAATCTTGAATCAGACTTCTGAGACGACACATCCGAATGGTCATCGTCAAGAACTCAACGACTTGAGGCAGATTTCTAAAGCAATTCGTCTTGAAATTCCAATGTTCAATGGCACAGATCCGAACAATTGGATCTTTAAAGCAGAGCTGTTCTTTCATCTACAACAAGTTCTGGACAAATTTAAGGTTTCTCTTGCTGGATTACGCATGGATGGCATGGCTGTTGCATGGTATCAATGGATGTATAACGGTGGCACATTACGCTCGTGGAGGGATCTTTCTACAGCCTTGCGTCAGAGGTTTGGGGCCTCAACATTCACCAATCTTACTGGTGTTCTTTCAAAGCTTGTTCAAACGGGTTCCTTGCGTGATTACATCCGAGAATTTGAAGCCCTCATCAATCAAGTATCGAGGTTAGGAGATGAGCTTTATCTCAGTTTCTTTGTCTGGCTTGATACCAGAACTCCGAAGTGCAGTGCAGCTACGATCTCCGGTGTCCCTTCATCAAGCAATGTAGATTGCCCTTGCTTACGATGATCACCACATGGAACTTAAAGCATCGTTCTCTGTTACTTCGCGGAGGAATATGTTCAAAACCTTCTTGCCAACTGAAACTACACTAGGTGTTTGTCAAAATGTTGTTGTGCCACAACTGCCTAATCCATCACCTACTTTGGCCTTACCAGCACCTCCACAAGTAAAGAAGATGTCTCATGCTGAACAACAGAGAAGGCGTGAGTTGAACCTATGTTACCACTTATGATGTTGAAAGGCACGAATGCTGCATTACATGCCATGGCCGATCATGTCAATGGATGTTCCCTGATGTTCTTTGCGATTATAGCAGGATCTGAGTTATCCATTTTTGTCGATTCTGGTAGTACACACAACTTTATTCAAAGGCATTTGGCTTGTGAATTGAATTTGCCTATGACTAGAGTTAGAAGAATGCGGGTGTTCTTGGGAAATGGGGAATTTTTAATTGTAGACCGAAAATGTCTCAATGTCCCTATTGATTTGCAAGGTCACAAATTCTGTGTTGAATTGGAGTTAAATGATGTACATGTTATTTTGGGTATGCCTTGGTTAGAGGTATTGGGAAGGGTCACTCATGATTATTCGAAGAGGTCCATGGAGTTTAATTGGCAAGGTACATCAGTCTTGCTGACTGGAATGTAGAATGGAAATTCCCATGTGATGGTTGAAACAGGGAACCGTTCTGATAACCATGCTAATTGCTATGCAATAGTACAAGAGAATGAACCATCAAATGTGGTAAATCAAGAGCTTGCAGCTATCAGAACCTCTATACCAGAGAAATTATGGCAAGTACCGTGTCGGTTCCAAACAGTCTTCCAAATACCCAGTGAATTACCTCCCTTCCGTGGCCTGGATCATGCCATTCATCATATTGAAAAAGCTCAACCAATTAATGTAAAGCCTTACAGGTATGCCCATTTCCAAAAGACAGAGATTGAGACACAAGTTCTAGTTTGCTTGCAGCTGGGTTAATTCAACACTCGCAAAGTCCATTCTCCTCACCAGTCCTTTTGGTCAAGAAACAAGATGGTTCCTGGAGAATGTGCATTGATTATAAAGCATTGAATGCTATGACCATCCGTGACAGATATCCTATTCCAACAATTGATGAACTCCTAGATGAATTGGGTGGTGCTTCAGTGTTCTCCAAGCTCGATTTAAGGGCTGGGTACCATCAAATAAGGACGTTGCCAAAGGATGTTCAAAAGACAGCATTCCAGACTCATGAGGGACATTATGAGTTCCTTGTCATGCCTTTCGGGTTGACCAATGCTCCGGCAACCTTTCAAGATGCAATGAATCACCTCTTCAAGCCATATTTGAGGAAATTTATTATTATTATTTTATGACATTTTGGTGTTTAGCAAGTCCTTGGAAGAGCGTTTAGAGCATCTCAGCATTACCTTGGAGAGTTTATTGAAACATCAATTTTTTGTTAAGCTTTCTAAGTGTTCTTTTGGAGCCTTTTCTATTGATTATCTCAGGCATGTGGTGTCTAGTGAAGGAGTCCATGCAGATCCAAAAAAAATTGAGGCCATGATGGCTTGGCCAGAATCGAGGAATATCAAACAACTAAGAGGGTTTTTGGGGCTGACTGGATACTACCGAAGGTTTGTTAAAGGATATGCAATGTTGGCAGCTCCTTTGACTGATTTATTAAAGGCTGCAGATGAATTCAAATGGGCTGATGAAGCTGCACAAGCATTTGTTGGGTTGAAGAAGGTAATGTCTGAAACTCCAGTGTTAATTTTGCCTAATTTCCAGCTTCCATTTGTGGTAGAAACAGATGCTTCCAACAGTGGGGTGGAAGCTGTTTTGTTGCAACAAGAGAGACTGTTGGCAGTCTTTAGCAAGAAATTGGGAACTAGAATGGCAAATGCTTCAACTTACGAGAGAGAAATCTATGCAATTACATCGGCTGTGAAGAGATGTCGTCAGTATCTTCTTGGATTTCCTTTCACAATCCGAACAGACCATAAGAGCATTAAGGAGTTACTTACGCAAACAATTCAGACAACGGAACAGCAGAGATACCTCTGCAAGTTACTGGGGTATTCTTTCAATATTGAATATAAAGTTGGCAGCACTAATGTGGTTGCAGATGCCCTGTCCAGAGTTCATGAAAGAGGGTCTATGAATGTATTACTAACTGAGCCTCTCTTTGATGTGTTGTCTGAGATTAGGAAGCAGACTTTTGAAGATCCTTATTTACTAAAATGTCATCAGCAATTTCAAACAGAGCCTGGTACAGTCAGCAACCTGATGGTCAAAGATGGATTTCTCTTCTATCAAAATAGATTCCTGCTAAGCTCTAAGTCCACATTAATTCCTCTACTCATTCAAGAAGCTCATGCTTCTCCTATTGGTGGCCACGCAGGGGTGCTGCGCAGTTTCCTACGCCTATCTGCTATTTTTTTTTTGGGATTCTATGAGAAGTGATGTGAAACAATTCGTTCGCTGTTGTTCCATTTCCCAACAAGTGAAATATGAGACCAAGAAATCAGCTGGCTTATTACAACCCTTGCCAGTACCCGAAGGCATTTTTGAGGAGTTGACCATGGATTATATAGTGGGTCTACCTCTTTCACATGGGAATATCACCATTTTAGTGATAGTAGACCGACTCTCTAAGTTTGCATACTTTGGTAAGCTTCCACGTTCTTATACTGCTGTTGTTGCTCAATTATTTTGTGAATTGGTTGTTAAGAATTATGGGTTTCCACGCTCCATATCGACTGATCGTGACATAGTATTTGTAAGTCAATTCTGGAAACAATTGTTCAAACAAAGTGGAACAACTTTGCGTACATGGTCATCCTATCATCCACAATCAGACGGGCAAGCGGAAGTCACCAATAGGTACTTAGAACAATATTTGAGGGCGTTTTGTCATGAGCAGCCCCTCCAATGGTCGCGTTTTCTTTGTTGGGCTCAACTTCATTACAATTCTTCAGTGCATTCAGCCATAGCAATGACACCATACCAAGCTGTTTATGGAAAACCACCTATGTTGATTCCTCATTATCCAAGGGGGCTGTTGAAAGTGGAGGCAGTAGATTCTCTTTTGCAGCAACGAACTGAAGTGTTATCACGGTTAAAGGTTCACTTGGAGCGAGCCAGAAATCGTATGAAGGTGCAATCAGATAGGCAACATAGAGAAAGGAAATTTGAAGTTGGAGACATGGTCTGGGTCAAATTGCATCCTTATAGGCAAGTTTTTGTTGCTAGAAGGGCAAGTCACAAGTTGGTTGCAGGATTCTTTGGGCCTTTTCCTATTTAGCCCTGTAGCATATCGACTGAGCTTACTGACAGAAAGTCAAATTCATCCTGTATTTCATATTTCTTTGCTCAAGCCGTATGTTGGGTCAACAGCATTATCACCTTCCCCACTTCCTTCGATTGCTATTGATAATAAGCCGGTACAAGAACCCCTTGCAGTGGTTGGAAAGAGAGTTGTACAAGTGCGTGGTCACCCTCAAAACCAATATCTGGTGCAGTGGACACATGCAGCTCCAGAGGATGCTACATGGGAACCAGAAGAGGACCTCCGATGTCATTATCCATCCTTATACCTTGAGGACAAGGTCAGTTGTGAAGGAGGGGAGAATGTTACACGTAGGACTTCTACACGTGTAAAGCTACATCCTGCTAAGCTAAAGGATTATATAGCTCAAGTGAATTGTTGATAAATTAGTTAGACAACTGTATTAGTGGCTATAGGTGTCACCTTGTTGTATAGCGGTGGGTTGTAAGTAATAAACAATACTTGTATATAGTTACTGAGTTGTATCAGATTGGGGATTATCGAAATAATAAAACTTGTTTCCTTCTTTTATCTCTTGGTTCTTTCTTCTCCTTAGGGTTCAACCCTAACATCCTTACATGAAACTTGAATATTCATGTTAAAATTTTGATTTATCACTGTATTTTCACATTTTTATTATCAAAATCTGTTTATCAATATTTCAATCACTTTTATGTTTTTATAATTTTTTATAATTTTTTTTACGTTATAATTTTACGTTTTATGATTTTTTTATCCTTCTTCCATTTTTACGTAAAATCTTGTTTTTAACTATCTTGATCATGAACATTGGGGAATTTGTTACAAATTTTAAGTTTCAACTCACAAGTATTGCCTTAATCGATATTGTGTCGAGGATCCTACATTGGTTGCATAGGTAACTAGTGTGGGGTTTATAAAATCTTGAGCATTCTCATCCTTTGAGTTAGCTTTTGGGATGATGATCTCAAGATTCAAGAACTTATACTCAAATCATTAAGACCCTCTTTTTCGATGAAACAGAAACCATCTATTGGAATGTGAAATCTCTCTAATCGCAGCCTTCAATGAGAAAAAAGAAATCCTTGTTGATTGTCACAACAACCCTTGCTCACATGAGGATAATTTGTGTTTGAGAAATTGCTTCCACAATGCATGCAATTCTATGAAATGCAGATAAGAAATTAAAACATGTAATAATAAGGAATTATAGCGTACTACATGAAAACATATGAATACAAAAGGAAGTCCAAAATTTGTAGGCAATTATCTTCCAAGATATAATAAAGGGAAAAATATTTGTTCTTTTAAATGACACAACTTATGTCATTTCACTCTCACAGATAGATGAGACCCACACCTTTATATTTTTTTCTCTACTCTCTTTCCTCCTTTATCTATCTCTTTTTCTCACTTAAAATGATACAACTTTACATCCTTTAAAATGATACACATTTTTTTCTATAATCAATTACCTCTGTTTTTGTTGCAATACTTCCACATATATAGAACAATCTTATATATAGAATCCAATCTAAATGCAATATAAATGTTCAAAAAAACTAGCAGGAAAATAATTCTAAAAGTTCAAAATTTCTGATTCCCCCTTTATTTACAAAAAAAATATAAGTTCGCGATTTAATAACGTCATTCGGCAACAAAATAACGCATCTTCTCAAAACCAAACTTTTTATTCATAAATATAGTTAATTCGATCAAAAGTAATTCTATTAAATAACTCTTTCTTAATTGGAAATAATATATTGAATATGTCCTCCCTTCACAAATTTTGAGAAATTTTATCCGAAAAAAAAAACAAATTTCGAGAACTTTCTTTCCAAAGTAATACTTTCAAATATACAATAATTAATTTTGAGAACTTTTAAGGGAAAGGGGTACACTAAATACTTTGACAAATTCACTTCTTCTAAAGTTTAATTGATGAGAGAATCAAAAGAATTATAATTTTTACAAATTTATAAATTATTAATCAGTATCATGTCGCACAAATTCTTTAAAATTTATTTAGGATATAGGAAAGCATAAATTAAAAGAGTAAAAATATTTAAAACTGAAAGAGAGTATACACATATCATTAATTAGATTATTTTAACCTATCAATAACTGTGGATTCAAATGATAAGGAATTTCTTCACCTTAATCAGATACATTGAGAATGAAAAAATTGGATTTTAAAAGCGTCATCTCCTATATGGATATGACAGAATTGAAGCCGATTTAATAGTAATCGATAAACTAGTTGAGGTTTTTTTTTTTTTTTTTTTTTTTTTTTTTTTTTTTTTTTTTTATTTACAGAACTCGAATGCAAATTGATGGAATAATCGTAGAATTACAGGTTAAATGAAAGATTATTTTGATTTTTCCTCTGTTTTCGAATGTTATTTTGAGCCGTAACTAATTTAGAGTTGAGTCCAGCAAGACTTATAAGATAGACAAAGCTCTGTCAATTTTTTCTTCTTCTTCAAATTAACAAAACTCTAATATAATCTTTTATTTAAATGGAATCAAGTTATTTACCACTTAAACTAACAAGTATAGGTGTTTACCAAAAAAAAAAAAAAAAAACTAACAACTATAGGTATACATACATTTAGACTAGAAAGTATTTTAAACTTTAAAAGACTTCGAAGTTAAAATAAAGCATGTCATTGTTTAAAAAAACGTAGAATAAGTAATTAACATAGTCTATAAAATGGTTAAAATTTAATAAATAAGAATTCACTGTCAAATTATTCGTTGTAATAAAAAACCAACAATAAAACATTTTGGTGTTATCCACTGCCGTCAAGAACAGCTTGGTCCTTAATGGACATTAAAAGAAAGCATATTCCCCTGATTCTCTCGTAAGGAAGTTACCAAATTGCGTAGCCAAATCTCATGGGCAATCAAATTGTGAAGAAAACCTGTTTTTCAATGCCTTATTTAAAGGAAACAACCATAAATATTATATACATATATTCATATACATTGAAAGTTGTGATAAGCTTTTCTTGCACTCCTCACAAAGGTTAGGTATTTTTATTTTTATTTTTGTTTTATTTTTAATATTATCTATTGATTCATCAATTATTTGATTAATTCGATTCGAATTGTGTAAGATTACATGATGTACAAAGCTTTTCTTATCAAAATTTTAATACAACTGCATTCTCAGAACTTAATCTTGAACTTAATCTTGAGACTGCTGATTTAGCTGGAACAATTCCTTATTAGTTGATTCACCTGATTTGGTGGTTAAATTAAGTTTTTTTTTTAGTTTCTTGAAGTAAATAGAACTTAAGTCCAACTATGTGAACCCGACAATGGCCCGGTTAAACGCCGATTTCAGAATTAAATGCAATCATTGACTCGGCTCGAACATGTTGAGACTTTGAAACAATTTTAAAATAAACCAAAACAATTCTTTATTTATTTTTTGTTAAATATATGATATAATGTTGGTGAATATTAACCGTCCAAAAGAAGAACTTATTTAAATTTGGTTTGACTTTTATTTAATTTTACCCCGCAAACAGTTCCAAGATGTTGACTCCAATCATTGCCAAATTTAAAATTTGTCTTGATTAAATATTACTTTATCCTATTACCAAAACTCAAAATAAAAAAATATTACTTTTACATTTAAGGTTACGCCGGCATAAAAAAAATTGACAAATAAAAAATAAATCATAGAGAGAAAGAATTTCAAGAGTAAAATAAAAAAATAAGAATCCAACATCGAAACTGCACCTCCCTTTTTATTATTCTACATTGGAATGCTCAAAACACAAATTAAACAGGAAATACATACAACTTACACCGAACAAACGCATACATAAATACGATTTAAAAAGGGAAAAAACCAAAAAAAGGATTAAAAAAGTAATATGTTTGTATTGATTTGCAAAATCAAGGACAAACTTATGTGTTTTTTTAAATGTTTTCAATTAAAAATATATCAAAAAAATAAATCATTAACAAAAAATTTCAGAAAAAAATTAAAACTTAAAATAATAATTGACTTTTCCATTAGGTAGGAATAATAGTCTTAAAATAAGAATAAAAAATTTATATTATAAAAATATTTTCTTAAAAAATTATCCAACAATACCCTAAATGTTTGAGTATCAAAAGACACAAAACGTTCTTATCACCATTCTAGTATATATCCATGAGGAGAGTTATATATGCAATTTTTTTTTTTTTTTATAAATTCTTACAAATTATATTATGTATTTGGGGTAGTACCTTCTTAAATATAGTGTAGCTTGTGAGAGTTTGTAAATAAAATTTTTGTAAATATAATTTTTCCTTTTATACATATGAATATAAATATATTAACTAATACCAATGGTTAAATTGACTAATGTATATTTTATACTCTGTGCGTGAGTGTAGTGTAGAGTGTGAAGTTATTAATGTAGATTAAGTAGTTTATGTGGACCATATTATGTGTACCCAACTTTAAGAAATGTGAATTATCAACTATTTACATTATGACGTTGAAAATAATACTGTAATTAAAATACATAAAAAAATTATATATGTGAACTACGTTCAGAACATGTCACTAAAAGAATTATAAAGCAGCTCAAAATATTATTTTATGACTTAAGTCTCAGTTTTGTGAGAATTGAATAAGTTCATCAAGAGTATCAAACTGATATTTTCCAATTTAATAAATAACTTATTTTAATATTGTAAAAATAAAGTCCGTCAATTTCTAATTTATAAAAAAAAATTAATATATATTCTTATGGAAGATTGTTTAAAGATAATCGACCCTTTAAGATTAATATTTATAATTATAAGTACCAAACACGTTTTGCGGTCCAAGTAACAAATGTCAAGCCAAACAAAAGCCCGTTTATTTTAACTTTTGGTTTGGGTAATGGAATTTGATATCAAGAGAGAAACTTTTTCTTTCCTATCCAGAGACAAACCAAACAGAATCGCGAAAGATGGAAATTGAAATGTAAAGTTCAAAATGAGCTACGCTAGGTCACACTTTGACATTAATAACTTAAATTTATTAAAAAATTTAGAGTTTATATTGCCTTACTAACTTATTATAGGCTTGGTTTATAAGCCTTATAAAACTTTCTAGACCTATAAACTTGCAAACCAAACTAAAAAACTAAAATAAGAATTCTCATTTATTAAATTGTGTTTCCAGCAAAAGTTCAAATTATAAAAATTCTCAAACAATTATTTTAATAAGATTACAAAGATCCTTAAATAATATTCATAACAATATATAAAATAGTTATTTTTATGAGATTTTTCTTTAATCTTGACGGCCTTCTTAAATATATTATTTTATTAAAAAATAAAAGATTAGCCTACAAACTTTTAGGTTAAGCTTTTTAAAGTGGATCTATTACCTAATTTTTAAATGAGTTTTTCAAAAATCTAAACTTTGCTTTATTTTCGAAGTAGATTAGACTAGACTAGATTTAAGATAGGTCAGATTGTACACCTCCGCTTGATCCGTATACACCCTTGTTAAAGTGGGCAAAATAAGTTATAAAAAAGTTGTCGCCGTGACACAAAACAAAAGCGAGTTGTTCATCATATTCATCAAAATTCGAAGCGTTTGCAATTGCTTTCCCATAACTATTGTTATTATTATTCTTATAATTGCTTACTAGTTGGTACCTTCCAAGTTGTGTTTCCAACTTGTACCTGCAAATTTGCCTAATTCTCACCTGGCAAGAAATTTCAAAATTAAAAATAATCATGAAAAATTAAAATGGTGCCTAAATCAAATTGAGAACACAAGTACACAACCACTGGAATCATGAATTGACCCAACTTGTGCAAGAGGGACAAAAGGAACAGCAATTTGAAATGACTCAACGTGTAGGAGAGACAAGGAATAGAAATCAGGAATCACGAGTACCGATCATGATTGTGGTCATTGTTGCACCAAGTTGATACTATAAGGGGAGAAAGAGTCGTGACACAAAAAATATTTTAAGTGTTACGAGAGTATCAAGTATTAAGCATAAATATGACAAAATGGAACTTATTTATATTATTTCTAATTTTATAATTATTTCCACCCATATTTTATTTCTTTTTCTTTTTTTTTATAAGGAAATAGGTACCTTCGTAATATTGAAAATGTGTTCCATAATATAACCTAAATCTTTAGCCGGTTTACAGTTAGGTGATGCCTCAATCAGCTTCTATAAGTTCTCAGTTAATACATTTTTTTCGTTTCTACGAATCTCAAGAAATATATTTTGTCGATTCAATTAACTGCATGTTATCAATATAATATTCTTTAGAACTTACTTTTAAGTAATCGATGTAACTGCACGCCAACAACTCTAGCATAACAACGTCATTCATGGCTAAAGTAACCCTTATACTTCTACCTTATGGGTCATTTTATTATAGATTAGGTAAGAAAAATATCAGTTTAGTTAGCTTAATATATTGCAAGGAAAAATTAAAGAAAGGCTGAACTTGTAGTTAGAGAGAGAGAGAGAGAGAGAGAGAGAGAGAGAGATGTAATTTAAATACACTTATGCATGTGTCTTCATATAATAACTAAATTTTTCAGGTTAATTAATACATGGCATGGTATTAGAATCTTAATGATCATATGGTTCAGAGCTTTATCCCCAGCATCCCATTATTTTAATAAAATGTGAAATTTTAGTTTAAAATAGATAAACTTGTGCGTTATATTCGCCTTAAGGTAAACGACTTTTATTTAATTAGTGCTGTTCGCTTATAAATATTATATGCGTTATATATAAATAATATAATTAAAATATTATACAATTAGTGTTGTTCGCTTAGAAAATCTCACCAATGATTAAAAAATAAAATTACACAAAGTTCAAGGTGTCAAATAATTCAATGTGTGTGCGGCTATAATGCGTTAAGTATTAAAAAAAGGATAGCATTATTAAAGAAGTGCATTTATTTTAAGCCTATAAACTATTATGTTACTGGTGCGTGGTCAACTAGGGTAGTAACATCTACAGGCAACAAACATGTAGTTCGGGAATCCAAGAATAACCAATGGGCACTCGCTCGACGCTCTTCTGAAAATATCGTCTTTATTCCTCGAAGGTAGTGAACAAAGACTAAATATTTAAGAATTTTGTTTTGATCTATTTGTAAGTACACATTATATTAATGAAGTATATAGTGACACTGGTTTTAAAAACTGTTAATATTGTATCCAAAAACAGTTTTTTTGTCATACAAATTATAATGAATTAAAAAATTTAATTTACAAAAAACTCATATATATTCCACATAATATAAAGGTGACTAAATATTATATTTTAAAAAAGTTGACATTATTCCACAATTCGTTTCTGTTTGCGGGTCAAAAATTAAAGTTCGAAAAAGATCCGTCACGAATCGCGGGTTGTCTCATAACTCGCAATGAAGTATGTAAAAATACAGAAAATTTAATTTTTTTTATTTTTTATAAAAAAATATTTTGTAGGTTGATATACGAGTCACATGGGTCAACTCGTGAGACGACACGACACTAAATTTTGTGTCATTTATCCAAAACACCACATAACTCGTTTTATCCCACAATTCAACACTACCCGCATTTTGAAATGTCGTATCGCGGGTCATGACACGTTTTGTCACCCCTATTAACAAATCATTGAAATCTCTTAATAAAA
This sequence comes from Gastrolobium bilobum, assembly GCF_033153095.1. Taxonomy (NCBI): domain Eukaryota; kingdom Viridiplantae; phylum Streptophyta; class Magnoliopsida; order Fabales; family Fabaceae; genus Gastrolobium; species Gastrolobium bilobum. Next base: position 79,102 of record NW_026896352.1, on the reverse strand, counting down.
CTTTTGATTAGGAAATAAATCATTGAGAATAATTTTATTTTTTTTACTTTTTATAATTGTATAGTTAAATTATTATTACTTGTATCTTTGACATTTTAAAATGACGTCTACTCTCATTTTTAAATTCTTGACAAGTTTAGGGATAATCAACAAGAATCAAATACAATACTGAATTTTCATGTTCGTGTTAAAGATAAATTGTGTTTATGTCGATCAAAAAGTGATACAAATTTGTATTGTGTTTGTGTCAATCCGCCTATTCAAAATTGACACAAAATTATCACCAAAAAAACTGACACACAATTGACCTATTTAAATGAAATAAGTATATTTACCTACAATTTGATTTATTAGTTTAAGGTTATTTATGTAATCTTCATTCTAAAAGAAAAAAAATATTATTGTTGTTGTTATTATTATTATAGAGATATTTAGTATTTATGAATTATATTATACATTACTTGTGTGTGGTAAAAGAAATATAAAATACTTAAGTTAGTGGATTATTCATGTCATGTCAACCACCATAGTAGACAAATCTATGTTAATGTGGAGGATTTTGACACGAATAATTATTCGTATCATATTCGAATTATGAGTATTCATATTGGTATCTATTCTTGATCGGCCACGTAGGCCCCGTTCATTAGGCCAACCTCTAAAGCCAACTTAAAGGTTTACATCCCTACATACTTAAAGAGAGACAAATGTGACCTCACTGCACTGAATCTTACTTCATTGCACATGCATCTCATACAGAGGTGAGGAAGCTTATCTCACACCTAGTGGGGCCCACAAGGGTAGAAACAGTTATGGCTCCATCACACTCATCATTGGAGAAGATTTTCCATCTATATATACCCATCATTATTACTGAGGAGGGATCTTTTGACGCATCAATTCTCCTTGTTGTTACTCGGCCAGAATACAACCACAAGAGCCATTAGTGGCAAACCAATAAATTTTTATGATGAAGGGCGAAAGCTAAAAGAAGGTGTTAACTAATACAAATATTTTTTAGGGAAGGGCTAACTATTAGGATTAATAGTTTATTATTATTAAAAAATATCATTTTACATATATATTGAAAGCCAAAAAAGGTAGCACCTTGGTCGGCCTAAGGAGTGTACATATGAGGGTGAAAAATAAAATTTTCTTTGTTTTCGATGCAAAAACATAAACCCCTTCAATAGTGGAGCCACGTTGGCTGCAACCAATGCCTTTACCCTAGTTGATTTTCTAAAGTGAGACATGTTTTAAATGTGGCTAAATAATCGTAGCTAGGCTGCAGGATAGAATCTAGTGTTTGGCACTGGCTAAATTTTTTTGGCGCTGGCTAGGTTACTATGCTGGTTCCGCCACTGAACCCCTTTATATTCCTCATATGTTCTTGCCTAGGATCTACCTGTTAAAGACACATGTGGGTTAAAGTTTGTACCTTTTTCACTAGAAGACCCAAAGGGTATAGTGTCCTCTAATGATAGTCCACACGATTGTCTATTAATCGCAAGTGATTCCTCATTCTCCTTCGTAGCTTGCTAGGCGAATGCAAGGTGGAAGCTATCAAGTGTTTGGGTTTATTTACTCAAGACTGTTATGGTGTCACTACAAGAAAAAAGTTTATTTGTGACGAAAAATTTTGTCATAAATTTTGTCTCAAATGACAATTTTCGACACAAATAATCAAATTTCATCACAAATAAACTTGCGACGCAAGAATTTGTGACAAAATTTACTTGCGACGTAGGAATTTGTAACGAAATTTTATAAAATTTTGTCACTAATAAGATTTTTTCTTGTAGTGTGTCTTGAGGTCAAGTGTGGGACGCAACAATGGTGGGTGAGAGGTAGAAGATGATCAACCAAGATTAGGGTTCTTGGTCATAAAAGGGGACGCTAGGTTTTTCATGAATAGAACAAGTATGGGGCGTCACTTTTTTTCAAAAAATTTAATTAGGATTTGATCTTTTTTGAATGTCACTTAAATAGCCCAATCCAATAGGATTTTATAATCCTTTTTGGATTCTATCTTTATCATGAAATTGGAGAATTGTTCTCCACATTTGAATGCAAAATTCAAATGGCCTATAAAGGCTCTTCATGAAATTTGAACTTTAATATGGGTTCTAGAACCATCTTGAATCTTGTTCCTATCATGATAACAAACTTGAATTTGAAATTCAAGTTTTGTGGAGCCTCTCCATGTAGTTCAAATTTCAAGTGGGTTCTAGAACCTCCCTACTTAGAAATTCAGCCCTATCACAATCCATTCTCATGGTTATTATAATAACCCAAACCAATAAAAAATAAATTAGAAATTTTCCATAATTTATTAGATAATAATTAGATCAGAAATCTAATTATGTGAATTAAGTCACTTTTCAAATAAAAGTGCAATTACTGAGAGTTTTGGGGAGAAATACAGAATTTACCTGAAACTTGTAAATAAATTAGTGAGAGGGTAATTTATAAGATTTATGAGATAAAAATACATGATTAGAAATTTCAAATTTTGGCTAGAAAAGAATATGAAATAGATGGTAAAATAGAAAGTTAGCATGTTTGGTTAGTTGACCAAGGTCAACTAGTAACTTAAGTGAATTAAGAAAAGAAAAATTAAGACACAACCCAACCATTCATTTGCATCACCCTCTAGCATATAAACAACATAGAAAAGCTATTGTTGGTCTTGGCACCTTATAACTTTGAATATTTTATCCAAAGCCTGAAGCCATTTTGCTACCATTGCTGGATCATGTGACCCACTGTAAGCTAGAGGCTTATGCTTTTTAAAAGAAATTAATCTCGTTTCCACTACCTCTACTTCACCAATCAGATCTACATGCAGTTGTTGCACTCTAGTATGATGGTTGGGACCACAACCACTAGCACTTATTATATGGTGACTTGCTTCACCCTTAGCATAACCAACCCCATCACTCTTTCCACCCTCTGCATGGAGAGAATGTAGAGAAGTGGGTGGTCGTCTGTTCTCTTCTCTCATTGTCTTTAATTCATTCATTAAGGCATTCACTGCAGTCTGATTTGCATTCATTGCATCTCGATCAGTCTTCATCAGGAACTCATTTGCCAGTCTATTTGCAGCTAATTCTTGTTGCATGGCTACCAAGGCGGCTACCACAGGGTCAAGCTAAGTACTAGATCTTTTGCCTCACGGTTGCCTCGGGACCTCACCTGAAAGAAGCCCTTACAAGCCATGAAAAAAAAAAGGGAAAAACAAAACTTTTTCATGCGAAAGAGACAACCTTTGCTAACCCTCACACATGTTCAACCCAAGACATATGCAATAAACATGTTAAGGGTTACAGACAATACCTTTGTTCGGATTAAAAACTCCTGATCAAAAGCGTTCTTGATCACCACCCAAGACTTGAAACCACAAGTACTCTAATGAAAGTTCACACCATCTTGTTGTCTTGTAGAAGAAGAATGATTCTTAAACACACAAGTTTCTTCAAAAGAGATTGCTAAAACTCAAGAGAAGTGGGAAGGTGGCAGCTATGGTGAGTTCAAGAGAGAGAGAGAAAGGCCGCCACACTTGTGTGTATTTTTGGCTAGAGTTCTAGACAGAAAAACGTAAAATTGTAACATAAAATAAAGAACAAAATGAAACTTAATGTGGTAGCTGATCAACCTCATTAATTAGGTCTATTCAGCATCCCATCACATCTAATCATATTGAGTACTTTTCTTAGTTTTTATCCAATCAATCCAATTTAAAGAAACTTAATGTGGCAGCTGATCAACCCCATTAATTAGGTCAAGTTAGTGCCCCATCATATCCCAATCATATTGGGTAGTTTCCTTAATTTTTATCCAATCAATTTAATTAGTTGATTTCCTTAACTTTGACCAATTAATTTAGTTAATTGGTTTCCTTAATTTTAGCCACTTTCCTTAATTTTCTCCATTGTCATTAAATCAAATTTCATGACTATATTTAAATTCAAAATTCAAAATGAGAATTCAAATTATATATATTAATTTAATATTTAAATTAATTAGGTTGCAATATGGATCAAGTCTTACTTAGCCCATGATCCCATCTTCCCTCTCTTGGCCCAACATACGGGCTTCACCAACTCAAACCCATTAACCCTTATTGGGCCCAAACCACATATGTTAGAATTCAAGGCAAGGTGATTTGTGTGAGACCCATCAGGTCCAACATAGCCACTGACATAAATGAGCTTGGGCCCAACCCTTCTAATGACAACATAGAGCATTAGCAATGCTTTGTTGTCCCAGAGCTAGTCGAATTCATCAAATGATCAATATGTTATACATATTTGGTTACCATGTGTACTGTCCTTTCATCTCGGTTTTATGTCCCATTGACCTAGGGCAAGGAAACGTATCAACCCCTGCGGTCTAAGTTTAGCTTTTGCCAAAATTCATTTACGGATTCTAAAGGATGGGCCATCTCATGATTCCTTTATTATGCATAGATTCCAGAGTCCCATAAATGTCATTTCGGTTTCACCGGTATACAGATGACCAAATCTCTTACAGAGATTGACGAATCCCTTCATCTTGCCACACTAGCCTCGAGTCCTTAGGACATACCCAAGAGTATACCTATGAGTCTCTTTGTTTCAGGCAGACAAAGTATACAATCAAAGCAAGCCTTCTAGAGCAAGAGTTTATATGACAACGTCAGGTCTAAAGAAAGACACGCCTAAATAATAAGAGATATAACCTATTGATGCTATTTGTGAGATTTCCTTGTAATGTCTTTTGGCGGGTCAATTCAGTACGAGCTATTCTCCCATAGGTCCACCCATGAGTCAGCTAAGATATCTCCATGTCTACAGCTTATGAGGTCTCTACTTTACATTTCCAAACAAGTAGCTGAGTCGTGCTATTCTTACCCGAGATCACGGATGCCTATTCTCAGTGTCTCTAGACTAGGAACATATTTCTGGCAATAAACGTGTGGTGTTATTGAGTCCTCATGATCGTGATCCCTATCACAAATCCTCAATGTGACACATGTTCCATTCCAAGGGTTCCATCCAGTTACTCATATTCAATATATATAAATGTATAATATTTGAGACATGTAAATGAAACATGTTAAAGAATGCTTTTATTCATTAATTTATAACAATAAAGAAGTACATGGATTCATCTGACTCTCAAATTGTCTCTAGGACACCTATATACCAACATCACCATGACACTAAACATGTTACACAAAGGAGTGAGTTGATCATCCCTACACTTAGTGATCTCACTTGTAATAATCATAATGAATACCTAAAACAACTATAAAGTATATCTCATAACATAAAATTCATAAAATTCCCCCTGAAACTGCTTTGATACTATAAGATGTAATACCTCATTCATGACTGGTTTGTTATCATTACATACGATATTAAGCGCAGTTATAATCACAACAATTGAATTAAAATACAGCTAAACTTTTTCTTTTAATTAACCTTTCTATTTCTGATTAAAACTCTTTCCATACTTGAAACAATTCAAAATTGTAATTATAACTCAGACACTGTGAGGAATACTTTTACTGTACTAAAATACTTTAAACTTTGATCATACATCATAACCATACAGTCCCCATACACATCCATGATCTAATTCTCATATTTCTTTATTTTGTTGTGCTCATTAGGCTCTTTGTTTGAGCGAGCTTAAGTCAATGAGCAATTAAAATTTAACACAACAACAAGGGTTATCCAGGCTCTCCTCGCTTCAGCGAGCTGGTTAGCAAGCATATCGTATTTCCTCGCTGCCCTGTTCGCTGAAGCGAGCACGTTAGTGAGCAAATTCAAAAACTGAATAGTAGCTACTACCATAAATTTCCTTAGCAATAAAATGTTGAAACAAATAATATTGAATTCATGTCGCGAAACTCCAGGATTTCATATGTTATACCACTTATGCACGTGTTACATCTTACATGCATGTCTTGCATTTCAGTGAAACTATACATTATTGTGCAGGCTCTTTGACCCAAAGAGGTTTTTTGAGGTTTTATTGTACCAATTTGATATTTGATTTCCGGTATTTACCAATGAGCGTCATTCAGTGTCGCAGGGGGGACCCGACTACACCGGGTGTCGCGACCCTCCCCCTGCGTCACTCACACATTTTTTTTCAATTGAGTGACGCCCCCACCCCTTTTGGCACTCACAGGATTGTGCCAAGTTGAACAATCTCGTTGGTCCCGATACCGTAAAATTTCGAAAAATCATAACTTTTGACTCGTGTATCCAAATCAAATGATTTTTTTTATTTCACATAACTTTTCGAGATCTACGCAATAACACCTCATTTGAAATATTTTATCTTCCATAAACATAGTTCAAATTTGCAACAATAGTTCCACATTTTTACAAATTCGAACCATATTTGTGAGAGATAATATATGCCAAATGAGGTGTCATTATGTAGATATCGAAAAGTTGTGTGAGATCAAAAAATTATCTGATTTGAATACCCGAGTTAAAAGGTATGGTCTTCCAAAATTTTACGATAACAGAATTAACGAGATTATGCCACTTGGTACAATTCTGAGAGTGCCCGAGGGGGTGGGGGCGTCCCTCAATTAGAAATAAAAAATAAAAAAATGTATAAGTGACGCAGGGGAGGATCGCGACACTCACTGCCGCTGGGTCCCCCCTGCGACACTAAATGACCCTCATTAGTAATTACTGTGAATCAAATACCAGATTGAAAAATTAAAGGGGTAAAAACCCCAAATGGCTCAAAGAGCCTTATTATGCACTCAACCTTATACTCACTTGATAATAGCAAAACAATCACGTGATCTCCTCAATGCACAAAATAAATAACTATTGATTTCTGGAGTTATTGTTGAATGAAAGGTAAACTTGGAGGTGGTCAAAAAACCATCGCAATTTAACAATGATGAAAACAAGTTAAAATTAGTGGTTAGTGTTGATTATGATTTATGAGTTTTCAAAGAACAACGAAAATCTTGCAAACGAAGGATTTAAGTATAACAAAATATAATAAATAAATAACAATTTTTAAACTTGCATTTGAAAAATTAGGTTTATGAATTGATTTAATTTTTTTATTGCGTTTACATATTCTTAATAATGTAATAATAAATTAACATAATACTGATTAGTAGCATAATAAAATTAATATTGGATAAATAAATAATATCATAAGGCTTTAGTGATTACCATTGTTTATGTAAGTTTACATAGCATAAATAATTGAACTATTGAAATCTCTAAGTTGCAAGATTTTTCTTTTCCCCCTCAATTTGTATTATGAAAGGAGGGTAATTAATCAAACAATACAATTTTAATATATATTTAAATAAAATAATTTAAAAATTATTTACTAAAATAATACAGTTTGGCAACTTTTAAATACTTTTATCATGCGATCCCCACAAATATGACACATGTCAGTCATATGGTGATGACACGTTTTATTTTTGAGAGTTACACGATCAAAAGTAATCAAATTATATGATTTTGGTAAATAATTTTTAAATTATATTATTTTAATATATATATATATTTTAAAAAAAAACTATATAACTTTGGTTAATGTACCTATTAAAGGCAGATTTCATGTACCAGAGAAAAAATGGGGGAAAAAATATCACTTGCTTGGTTTTATTAGCAATTTTGGTTTGAAATTAAAATACAAAAATTAGGACACAATGGGTTGAAGTTGGAGTTCGAAATAGATCTCTGAGTTCATAGTTGAAATTGAATTATTATGGTTTGAGTATTTGAAGAACCGAGATTTTGAACAAGTTAACTCAATCACAATAATTGATGTAAGATGTGTTTCTCAAACCTTATGTGGTTTACTTGCTTAAGTGACCATTGTGTTTTGATCTCCTTAAATGTTGTTTATGCCTTAATCTAAGTTGTTCGTTCTGTGCTGTGCCTATATGCAGGTTGGTTAGAGTTATTTATATATACATACACATATTTTATGATTAACTCACTTTTACTTTATCTCTATTTTGTGACCAATTCAAAAATCACCCAAAATGCTCTACTAGGGTTTCTTTTCGAGAAACTCAATTTATGCTCAAATTACTGGTTATGTGATTTTTTTCCTGGTTCTCCTTGGCTGGTTGGCTGGTAACAAGTACCTAGTGTGAGATTTTGTGGAGGTGTTGAGTTATTCTTGGTTCAAGAAGAGTGAGCCTATCTTATATAACTCTCTGACATCTTGCTCAAACATTGATGCTCGGATGGTTTGGTAATCTTGTTTGTTGTCTTTGGTTCCATATATGACTGCGTTTTTCAGCTATTGCAATAAGGTATTTCTATAGTAGGGAAATTTAGGGTTCTAAAAGGTTCATGCATGTAAGTTGAGGCTTTTAGTATTTTCATGCAATTGGTGATACATCTAGCTTGATTGTTTTTGATATACACTTCTTTATTAATCTAGTGTAAAAGCTAAGGGAGTTTAACCTCTTTGCCCTTGAATCTCTTTCTTTCTTTATATAGTTATAGTCTTGGTTAAATTTATGTATTTTGCTAAGACAACTCTAACAGGTGGTATCAAGAGCCTTTGTTCATGGACCTATTCTATGTTCTTTTTTCATACACTATTGTGTTCTATCCAATTCTTAAAATGTTCAAAATGGGATCGACAGGAGTGGAGGTGGAGAAGTTCGATGGAAAATATAAGTTCAACATATGAAGAAAGAAAACGAAAGTTATTTTGGCTTAAACTGGAATTATTGTATATGACTAAATCTTTGTCAAATAAAATTTTCATAAAAGAAAAATATTTTGGTTTCAAGATGGACCCTAACAAAACTTTGGATGATAACTTGGATGATTTCAGGAAAATAACAATTAGCTTGTCTAGTATAGAAGATAAATAACTTATGAAAACCAAGTCATTATCCTCTTAAATTCCCTACCTAAATCCTTTAAGAATGTGAAGGCAACCATTAAATATGGTAGATAGTCTCTATCTCTCGGAGACATGTTGGCAGCTCTTAAGTCCAAAGAACAATAAATGAACACCATTTAAAAGTTCCTTGCAGACGGTTTGAATGTGAATAGTAAGTCTAATAAGAAGGGGCAATCGCACAATAAAGAAAAGAATAGTAATCCTAATAAAAAAATAATCGAAACATAAAGTGACCTATTGGTTGTGTCACAAAGTACACAAGTACACATCATGAAAAATAGCCTTTAAAAGGGGAAACCACAATCTGGTGGTTTTAATAAAAATAGATCAAATTATACAAACTTATTAAAAGACTTTGATAATGCTAACAATTTGGTGCTATTAAATGGCTCCCATGAAAGAGAGTGGGTTATAGACTCAGCGTGCACATTTCATATACACTTATAAGATAATGGTTAAATGGCTTACAACCTTTAGAGGGTGGTAAAGTTTTGATGGGGAATGATGAAACCTGCTAAGTGACATGATAGACAAAATCTTGAAGGATGTTAGGTTTGTCCCCACTCTCAGGCGCAATATGATATCCTTAGGATATTCGATGCTAATGGTTACACCTTTAATAGTGAAAAGGATCCCTTAAAGTTACTAACAAATTATAAGTAGCCATGAAAGGTAAGTTGGTTAATGGGCTATGCATTGTGGAGGGTTAGGCCATGGGATTGGAGTCCTATGTGGAGTCTAATAAACCTAACGACTCCACTTTTTGGCATAAGAGTTGGGGCATTTTAGCAACCAAGGGTTAGAAGAATTATGTAAGCAAGGAATCTTAAACAATAAAAATTTTCTCCTATTGACTTATGTTAAAATTGTTGCTTCTTTGGGAAATCCCAAAGATCGAGTTTTGCAACAGCCAATAAAGTTAAATGGATCCTAGATTACATATATTCTAACCTATGGTATTCTCCTGATGTTCCTTGTTCGCTTTTGGGTTGCCACTAATTCCTTTTAGTGATAGACTCTTACTCAAGAAGGGTATAGACTTTCTTTCTAAAATAAAATGATCGAGCTTTGATTATTTGATTTCTATGAAGAGCATAAGGGAGTAGAAAGCCTTGGTTGTAACTAAAATGGGAAATAGAGTTAAGATTCTTAGGAGGAATAATAGCCTGGAATTTTGTAATATGCAATTCTCTGATTTCTATAAAGATCATAGTATTCTGAAACACAAGAAATATGTTGAAAACCTCAATAAAATGGGATAGCAAAAATAATTAATAGAATTATTTGAATAAGGTGACATGTATGCTATTTGAATCTAGCCTAGGCAAGATGTTTTATATAACAACCCTCACTACCAAGTTAGGGTAATTAAAGAAATCAAGCAAGTGTTCAAGAGATGAAGTTGTGTTGAATGAAATTGTGACAAGTTGTGTAAAATAGAGATCAATTAATCATGAAATTGAGATGATAAGATATAAAAGGATATAATTCATGCCAAGAAAGTCAGGATTTAAAGGGGAATATTTCAAAGTTTATGGGTAAAAGTGCAAATGTGTATAAGTATATGGACCATTTTGCAAATAAGCAGAATTAGGTCTAAACTTAATTTAGATGGTTTAATTAAATTCTTTAGAAAATTTTATGGATTTAAAGTGATTTTAGATTAGTCTTAATATGAATAGATTAATTGTTAAAAATAGTTCGAAGTTCTAACAAAATCAACCAATAAGAATTCTTTTAGGTCAAATAATTACTAAGTTAACAAAGTAAGCTTAATTACTAAGTTAATAGGCTTCCTACATGACCAAGTCAGTTCTTCCTCTTCAAAATACTCCTTGGCCGACCTAAATATAAAGGAAAGGATATTGGTCATCAATTTAACTAATTTAATTGGTTGGAAATTAAAGAAGAGTCAACAAAAGTGACTAGTTATCTTTTAAGTGATTCTAAGTGGTTTTTCTTCTTGTTTGTTCTTCTAACACTAAATTTTCGAAATATTTTCCTCCTCACAGACCAGCCACCAATGAAGAGCTTCGAGAGCTCATATTTCTTAGAAAACTTCACAAAAACATCATGACTATTTCACAAAAAATCTTCCTTACAACCTTAGGAATCTTTCTATGGTTTTAGTTTCTTCTTTGAAGCTTTTAATATCTTGTTTTTCCTCCCTATGACCTACGACCTAATAACTATTCATGCAGAAAAAGTTGAGTGTTTTCATGGTTTGAAGCTTGGAGAATGATCGCTAGGTGATTTGGAGTTCGTTGGTGTCAAGAAATTCGAGTTTAAATGGCTAGTTTTCAAGTTATAATTTTAGGTTTTTGAAGGAATATGACTGAACATGCATATGTTGTATAATGTGTTTTTGATGTGTGTTGATGTGCATTCATGGTATTTAATGGTTAGTGTGTTGAAAGAAACAAGTATGAATCGTTGGAAGTTGTGAAAAATTCGTGAAATCCTAATAAAGGCAAATCTGGCTTCTGCTTTGTAAAATTCATATATGGAGTTATAGGACTCTAATTTGAGCTTGGTTTGTACAAAATTAAAGATATACATGTCTACTATAACATATCAAAAATTAAGGGAAATTGGATCAAAAATAGATTTTTCATGTATTTATTAGTACAGACTGTTCATGCTAAAAAATTCATGTTTCTGTTGACTATTTTGTTAGTTAATTGTGTTCCTACCCATTGGAAGTTGATTAGACTAATTAAATAGTCAATTTAAAATGTTAAAGCTTGATTTTTATGCATGTAAGCATTCTGCCCTTGATGGAAAAAAAGGGCGTGAAATGTGATTTAATTCATTGAGTTGTCGGAAAACAAGTTTGTGATGAGATTCAAGTATTTTTAAAAGGATGGAAAACCTAAAGAAATTTAGGGTTAAGATAATTATGATATTATGTAAGATTAGGGTTTATGTTTAAATAGTGTGTTGACTTGTTTGGTGTGGCATGGATTGTCAAGTCAGCAATGTTGATGAAAGACTAAAGTAATGAACTTTAGCATATTTGTTGCACTGAATTAACCCAAATGGATATTCATTGTTATTGATGGATAAGTCAGGTTTGAATCAACTGACATTGGGGTACCATATCAGAGTTTAAAAGGTTGTGCTTAGCTATCTTGTGTCACAAGTAAGCTTGTTAGGAAAGCTTTTACAGTTAAGTTTTCAGTTTAGGAGTTTTCTCCGTCTTTGTTATTCCACCATAGTCTAGTTTGGATAATGGTTCAGATATGTGTATGATTGGATGTGTTAGATATTTGGTATATAAGCGTACATGTGCATTCATATAGACAAGTATGTAAATGATGTGTTTAATTCAAAGATACAAGTACATGTTATGATGTGATGTGATGTGTTTGATTCAAGTAGACAAATAGACAAGATGTTGTGATGTGATTGAATTATATAATATCGAGTTGTTAAGAGAGGTACAAATTCTTCCGTAATAATATCATGTGAGAAGTACAAATTCTTTCGTAATAATATCATGTGGGGAGTACAAATGCTTCCGTAGTAATATCATGAGGGGAATACAAATGCTTCCGTAATAATTTTGATTGTATTATGTTGACAAGATTACGTGTTGTATTATATGTTATATATCTGACCTTTCTTACAATAAGTGAACTTATGGGTGAAAACTGCTCCATAAACCCAGAGTTTATTGAGATATATTCTCATCCTGCGTTATGGGGATATATTTCATCTACTCCAGTAGCAGGAGAGCCCTAAAAGAGAAAGGGACCAGTGCAGGAGTGATAGGAGACTCAACTATAGAAGTTTTACAGTATATTATATAAATTACTGTATACGACATGTTTTATAGTGTATGACGTATATGATCATGCATATTTACAGTTGATAATCATTGTGAGAGGTATGTATTACAAATGTGTAGCTATATATTTATGACAGGATTATGTGTATGTGTGTATGTTGTCAAGTCAAGTAGTTGATAATTGTAATGGCACAAAGCCATATTCAGGACATATAGATTGATTGAACTTTTCTGTATTTCAGGGCAGGTTAAGATTGAAGAATTCAATCCTTAGATTAATCCAATTTACATTCGTTATGCTGTTTGTTAGCCTCTATACGGAATGGTATAAATTATCATATTCGTATAGTCATTGGTCATTGATTATGGTCACATGAAATTTAATTTGAAATTTTGTATAGGTATGAGATTATACAATTTATAGAAACAAGATATACAATATATAGAAACAAGATATACAATATATATATATATAACAACATGTAGGAATAATTAAAAAGGAAAAGTTGTCTCGTGAAATTACTTTGCGTAATTAAAAAATTTTATTAAGTCTTTCGCTACGATAATCAAGTTCGATGCGTTATTATTACCATATGTTAGTTAACAATCCAATTTTCAAATTGGGGAGTTACATTTTAGGTTAAGGCAATTTCAACTGTATGTCATGTGATTAATAGGTCTCCATTTTCTATAATTGCTTTCAAAAAAAACCCTATGTAACTTTGGAATAACAAACCTCCTAACTTGAACTATTTGAAACCTTTTGGTTGTTTAGCATATGTGCATACTAAATAAGATAAACTAGCTCCTAAGGCTCTAAAATATGTTTTTATTGGATACCTTCTAGGAAAAAAAGATTACAAATTGTGGATGATTGTTGAAAGAAAATGCATAGTTTGTAGGGATGTGATATTTGATGAACTAACATTTTACAAAGATCTCCTACAAGAAAATAGGAAGGTGAAGGTTCATAACACTGTTCAGTTGGAGTTAGAGCAGTCTAAGGATACAAATTAGACTGTTGTCTTGTTTAATTTGGTTGAGGATTAAGAAGAAAATTCTGATCATGATGACAATCATTATACACAATCGAATATCCCAAAAGAAACACCAACCAACGATAATTAAGTGAATAATGAACTCTCTGATTATTTACAATCTAGGGATAGGGCTAGGAGGAATATTAAACCTCCTAGTAGATTTTCCTATACTGATATAATTGCCATTGCCTTTCATTGTAGGTTCTAAAAATATTGGAGAAAGAGGAACCTGCCACCTATAATGGGGCAATGATATTCTCCTATGTGCTAAAGCACACCTCTATAAGACTTTTACTTTCTGCAGTAGTTATATTTTATTTAGAATCTAAAAAATTGGATGTTAAAACATAAATTTTTATGGAACAACATGAAGGTTTTATAAAGAAGGTTTTTGAAAATAAAGTGTTTGTTGGAAAAATCCTTGTATGATTTAAAATAGTCTCTGAGGCAGTGGTATAAAAGGTTTGAAGACTGTTCTATCCATTAGCTTTGATATTGTATGACATGATATTGATTGCATTAGTGGGTTGAAGGATATGCTTAAGAACGAATTTGACATTAAAATTCTTGGTCCAGCCAAGACAATATTGGGTATGGACATAACCCAAGTTAAGAAAAAGATATCTCTTTCATTTTCTCACTCCCATTATGTTGAAAAGATTGTCAAACTTTTTTCCATGGATATGTCCAAGATTGTTAATGTTCCCTTAGCTGCCCATTTTAGGATGAGATTTATTTTTGACGATTTGACTGCTGATGAGATTACTTATGTGCAAAAAGTGCCATATTCTAATTTTGTAAGAAGTTTAATGTATGTTATGATAAGTACTAGGCCTGACTTAGCTTATAGTGTAAGTATTATGAATAGTTTCATGTTTAGGCCTAATAAACAACATTGGAGTGATGTTGACTGGATTTTATATATTTGCATGACACTTATATTACTACTTGAATTATATTGCTAAGGATTTTTATACTTTTGTCATGAAAGGGTTTTGTGATGTAGACTATGCTGTTGACCTAGACAAAAAAGGTATTTGATAGGATTTATATTCATGGTGGATGGAAATGTTATAAGTTGGAAGTAAAATCTCCAACACATAGTTGCCTTGTCCACAAAGGAAGTTGAGTACATTGCATTGATTGAAGTTGTCAAGGAAGCATTGTGGCAGGGTATTATTTCTGAATTGAGATTAGGTAATGAAACATATAGTTGCCTTGTCCTTAACAAAAGTTGAGTACATTGCTTTGGCCGAAGTTGTCAAGGAAGCATTACAACTGAAAGGAGTTATTTATGAATTAGTTTTAGTAATGAAACTCCCAAGGTAATGTGTGACTTCTAAAATGTCATACATTTTTCAAAGAAACTTGCATTTCATTAAAGAACCAAAAGATGTTAGGTTGCATTTTATTAGAGAAATTGTCTCTAATGAGCATGTTAAGATGGAGAAAATAGCTACCTTATGCAATCCTTTTGACATTATAACTAAATTTGTTCATAAATGCTCGTGACATGCTAAAGGTTCAGACTCAGTGTTGCACTTTGCATGCATATGGCAATGGGTCAAACTCCCACTCTTTAGCTTTGCATTGTCCCCTTTCCCTTCATATGTGTATTGTATCACTCTGAATATTACATGATTTTTCAGTTTTGTCCATGAAAAAGATATAGATAGATTAATCTTTCAAAATATTTTATTGGGATCAAAGTAACCTAAAACTAAGTCAAGTCCTAGATAGAGAATAATTGCCATATCAGCTAATTGTTGCTGCCAACCATACAACACCATGAAAATTCTTTATTGGAATCAATTGAATTATAAGAAATTTTCAAGGACCTAAAGTATAATTTATTTATTTAACAAATTGTTGGAATCTAAAACAATGAACAGATGAAAAAGTAACATTAAATACATTCTAGGCATAAAATTTATTTTATTTTAGTTTTAAATGTATTTTTCAAAAAAAAAAATGGTTAACAAATCAATGCTTAAAATGACTAAAGCTAAATACCTTAGGGTTTTCCTTTGTTAAGTGTATAATGAAACCACCAAGAAGAAATAAGGAAATAATGCCTCACCAAAAGCTCAAAGTTAGGCACCTGCAGCTATAAATTTCTATTTGTGTCGATGCAAGAATAACACAATCAACATAATGAATGATTTTGCTACATAGGTGAGAGAAAAATTGAAAGAGAAATATATTAAAAAAATGCTTTGAACGAGCATTATTTGAGTCCTCTTTCAAATTATTATTGCATTGATCATAATATCCATCTTTTCTGATTAATTAGTACTGTAACTTTTAATAGTTATCATCACTTCCACGATACGCAAATTTGTTGACCCAAATTGAAGTACCAACAATATATATATATATATATATATATATATATATATGTATTTATATATATATATATATATATAACACCATTCTAATAGATCCATAATGTTGGAGGTAATATAAGATAGGAACTAAAAACTAATGTACAACAACTCTATAATGCCACACTCTTTAGGAAGCTTTCAGTTTGTGCTACTCAATAATTAGTTTGTTCCTAATTATAAACATATTAAATTAGTGATTAATATATTCTTGAAATGCTTAAAATTTACAATAGAAATAACACTAATCACCAAAAAGAATATTATGTATGACTTAGTGGCAATATAATGCAATCTCTTATACATAAAAAGCTATGAACATAATAAGCACATATAAGGTGTAGCATTACTTGGATGTAATTCATCCATCTCAATATATTTTGTAGTTTTTCCTTGTTTGTATCTGAAAGGTTGATCTAGCAATGGAAATAATATGGGTATGACTGCACAATCATGGAATTTTGTATTGTGAATCATAACACATACCTCCAACTACCTTATTCGTTTGTCGAGTCAATTTATCATCTTATTAACTATTTGTTTAGCCATTTGGATAACCACAAGGGGGAACTAATTAAAAGCCTTATAATAAGTAAAGGAAAGCTTTCTACCATGAGCATTTAATTTTACATTTGATTCCTTGCATAGAATTACACAGAACATAAAGACTTCATTTTTCCAAAAACTCGTAAGTAAGCGTTGGATAAGGTGAAAGAACTTGTATCTCGGTCTTCAATTTGTCATTTTGGTAATGAAGGTATTTTTGAACTCATAATAGCATTAGTAAAAAATGAGAACTATATTGTTTGATTGTGTTCTTTTTTTTAACTGTTTTGTAGAATAGTTAGTGAAATAGGTGTTTTATGTTTTTTTTTTGTTTTGAAACATAAAAGTCAAAACACAAAACAACAACAACTCAGATACATTCTCTAAATTTGATTTTAAAAACTATAAAATAGTTACAATTTTTAGAAATATTTTTACAGAATAGGCCTTATCAAACAAGATTTTTTTTTGTTCTGAAAATCAAAAACCTATTTTTGAAAATAAAATTCAAATAGGCCCATATAATTGTTTACTAACACTTTGTTATTCATAGATTATTTTTTCCTGAAATAAAAAAGTGAATTAAAATATTATTTGTAAATGAATTAGAGTTAGTTATTGAATAATATTAATGAAAAGATTTGAAGTCACACTATTCACCTTTAATTAATATAAATACTATAAAGGAATGTAGAATATTAGGGTGTTACAAGTATGATGTTTTGTGAAACAAGGTGGAATTCGTGAGAAATTGTTTCCCAAACCTTATGTCATTTACTTGCTTAAGTGGCCATTTTGTTTTTATCCCCTAACTGTTGTTTCTGCCTTTTTCTATATTTTGCGTTTCGTGCCTAAATATATATATATATATATATATATATATATATATATATATATATATATAATACATAGGTTGATAACACTTATTCACACACATACACACACATATTTTCTAATTATCTCTCTATATTTTGTGAGCAATTCAAAAATCTCCCAAAAGGCTCTGCTAGGGTTTCTTTCCAAGAAACTCAATCTTGTGCTCGAATTGCTAGTTTTGTGATCCTTGTTCTTTTTCCTCGATACTCCTTAGATGGTTCATGGTTGGTTGGTAGAAGGTACCTGGTATGTGGTTCGTGGAGGTAATGATCAGGTTCATTCTTGGTTCAAGAAGAGTGGACTTGTCTCGTGTGGCTCTCTAACATCTTGCTCGAACACTAGTGCTTCAACGATTTGGTAATGTTGCTTGCTATCTTTGGTTTAATATGTTATTGCAATAAGATATCTATGTAGTAGGGAAATTTAGAGTTCTTGAGGTTGGGTGTGTAAATTGGGGCTTTTTTTCCGTGCAATTAGTGATACATATGGCTTGATTTTACCTGTTATACATAACTTTATTAATCTATTGCAAAAGCTAGGGGAGTTTAAACCTTTTCCCTTAAACGTATGAAACTTACAAGTGAATTTTTCCCTTAAACCTTTTCCCTTCTAAACCAAGTAAAAACCTCGTGTCTTTTTCTTTACCTTTATATTTCTAGGCTTGGTAAAATGTATATATTCAGCTATAATAACTCTAACAAGTGAATTTTACAACTTGATACTACAATTTAACACAAAATCTTAAGATATTATATTTATGAGTGATTTCAAATATAACAGGTGTTTTTAACTTAGTACATTTTTAACTCATGCAGAACTTAATTACTCATCACTCACTTAAATTTGACTCTCGATTGAATATCTCCAATATTCTTTTAGTTTAGGTAAACATATCTCTAAGATCTTTATGTGTTTTTAGAATCCATTCTATTCCTTTTGCAATCATGAGTTCTTTGACAAATACACCCATTGTTCCAGCCTCTAGTAACTTAAGGGAAAACACAAAAGAATTTGCTACAACATTTAGGTCGTAGGAACCCTTACAGGCTTGGAAAACATAGCTGATAGTGCAATACAGTCAACCTTTTCTGCATGTGCTATAAAATCAAATAGAGTGTCGGTGAAAATCTTTTATTAGATAACAACTTTGATATATGAAGTCATAAGGCCTCTTGTGGTAAATGAGGCTAATAGAAAGAGAGACAAGGCTAAGGACATGAATTAAGTAACTAAACCTCAACGTACACAATTCATGGCTTTATTTTTATTTTATTTTTTTAAAATCAATTGGTTCATCCATTACCTGACTAATATGGTTTAAGCATTGTGTTAGAAAATTTACCCGATTGATTCGTTCTTTCATTTTTTCGATCCTTGCCTATAATAAAAATATGGGTGGCAAAACGAGCTTGACCTGTCGAGTCAGCCCGTTTAACCAACCTATTTTGGCGGTTTGGTATGAACATTTTAACCCGCTAACCCAATAGAACCAGCCCGATATAAAGGCGAGTTAAAGTGGATCAACCCTCTAATCAGTTTCTTTTCTTTCTTTTTTTAGTGTAAGGTAGCAAGTATGTTTTATTTGTCATGCCAAGTTTTTGTGATATCTAAGCCTTCTATCTTAATTATCCTCTACAAAAGACGAAGAAGAAAACACTTGATTTACAAAAAAAGTTATCTATGTAAGGAGGCAAAAATGAATTCCTAGAAACCGTCACACTGAGTATTAACAAATATTTAGGCTTGAGATTGAAAAAAATGAAAGAGAGTGTCAGATGAATTAGATAACCCTAGAAAACTCAGGCTATGTTTAGTGGTCAAGATAGAGATGACAATACATGATAGGCTATCATATCGTGCTCTTATCCATTGAATATGATAAGCTTATCTTGTTGGCTCATTTAACCCTGTCTACAGTTGGATAAGCTATCCTAAGGAGGATTCAGGTTATAAATGGATAGGATAAGATAATAAATGTCATATTCCTTTCATCTAAAATGTAGCCATATGCTCTTCTCCTACAAACTTTGCTAGGCATGTGAGGGTCAGCCTTTGCCACTGTCTAGCCATCATCATTGTCGCAACCATACATCGACCACCCCTACCACTTACTATGGTTATCATCGGCCACCACCATCGCCACTGGCCATTACCTTAAGTTAACAGCCGCCACCACCATCACCGGCTACTACCACCCCCAACCACCAAACATCAATCACCATTGTCATCGATCAGTCCCCATAATTACTACCAGTCACTGACGCCACCACCACCATCATTCCATCGACCATGCCCACTTACCATCGCACCAACCACCATCAACTTACCACCTGCTTCCCTAACAACCAAGCACCAATCATCACTGTCATCAGTCAGCTATAATAATTGTCACTATTCATCGCTAACTTAGCCACCAGCCTCCACAATCACCACTTCAGTCAGCCACCCTTACTAGCCGCCACCAACACCATCAGTCAGTATCATTGACCATTGGTCATAGATATTGACAATTAACTTAAAACTTAATTTTTAGAACTTAATTTAATGAGAATATATTTTTTATTTTGAAAATTTTTGTAAGTTGTTTATGTATTTTAATATTGCATACAAATCTATTTTTCATTTTCTTCATTTATTATTATAAATATTTTATAAAAATAAGAAATCATTAAAAAATAAATGAAAAATTAATTGAATAAAAATAAAAATGAACCCAGTCAAAATAAGATATTCATAAGGAAAAATAATTTATTTCTAAAAAATTCCTACAGAATTTTAATTCACCGTAGAAGTGTGTGTATTTGAATTTTATTATTCTTAACTAATTTTTCCAAGAAAATTTAAACAATAGTGACGGATACACTATTTCCAAGTACATACACTCAAATTAATAAATACACCCAAAAAAATAATAAAAAAAGGAAGAAAATTAGAATAAGTTTAGCAGAGCTGTCGATCCTTCCTGGCTTCCATTCGGTGGTCTGGAAAGTGTGGACTCTGCCAATTCCAAGAAAATGAAATGAGACATTTGGGTGTTTTGGCGTCCAATGCCCGGCAGCAACACCCTCTCCTCCGTCTTTTACGGAGAGAGATATTACTCACAAATTATGGAGAGACATATTGAAAATATATATATATATATATATATATATATATATATATATATATATATTATATATATATATAAAACTTATTACTCACTCACTACTCCTTACCATATCAATAAAATATTAATACTAATAATGAAAACATCATCTCATATCATATAATTTTTTTTTATTCATTGATAAATTAATGATTATATTCTATCTTAATGTTCTGTATCTCTTTTTTTTTTTTTATCGTTGGTTTATTTAATTATTTGAGATCATCTCACATAAGATTACATGTGAAAATTATTCTCCTATAATAATAGGGTATTTATATTTATTATTATTTTTCTTTAACAATTTCTTACGTTTATTTTTATTATCTTTTGTTTAAAATTAAATTAACAGTTCACATTTGATGTTATTTTATAATTATTCATTTAATTTTAATTTAATATTACAAGAGATGATAAGGAAAATAATAATAATAATAATAGTACATGGTCAACACACAGTTTCTCTTTGGCCTTTGGATTTGGGTCTATTTAACCCCATGACAACCCCATCTATTCTCTTCCCCCCTTTCCCTTCTCTCTCTTTCACAGCTTTTTGTTTATACACATTTCCCTTTTCATACTCAAGTCTTCCCCTTTCAACTCCAATCCAACAAACCCAATTGAATTGAAGACCCCAAAATCTCATTTATTGAACATCATCACTCCAATTACTCAAACAATTGTCTCTTTTTTCCTTTGCTGCCACATTGCTGCAACTACTATAAATTCTCTTTGTTTTCTAATGTGATTCACAGATCACACCCATTTTGCTTCTGGTTTCAGGGGACATTCAGTTTCACTAGCCTCAAAATTCAGTTCATTTCTGTTGTTTCTGTGTCATCCTTGATCTGCAAAATTCCTCCTTTATGGATAATCAATTCTCTTTGAATGCTGGGGTGTTCCATCCCCTCCACTTTGAACCTTCACCTTCACCTTCACCACCTTCTTCTATGCCCACATGGCATTCACTATCTGCATCAGCAATGGAAATTCAATCAACAGTTCTGAATTGCTCCCCTGAGCAAACCCATGATTGCTTTTACAACCCCACATGGGACAAGTCAATGGATCATGGTCTTCAGTTTGATTCTGCACTGAGTTCAATGGTTTCATCCCCTGCATCATCCAATCCCAACATGATGTCAAATGAGAATTTCATGATGAGGGAATTGATAGGGAAATTGGGAAATATTGGTAGCACTGATGAGATCTCACCACATTCTCAACCTTTGGTTATGCCATCTTCTTACATTAATGACAATAACAGCACCAACACTTCATGTTATAGCACCCCTTTGAGCTCTCCTCCAAAGCTCAACATTACCCCAGTGATGAACCACTTGGTGAAAGAGAATTTTCCCAGTTTGGGAGGAAAATCAATTGGTTTGAATACCAGTGTGGCTGAATTCTCAGCTGATCCTGGGTTTGTTGAAAGGGCTGCAAAGTTTTCTTGCTTTGGTAGCAGGAGTTTCAATGGCAGGAGTAGCCAATTGGTGATGAACAATGCTGAATTAGCTTTGAGATCTGCTCAAGTAATGGAAAGAGAGAAACTTTCTAGAGTCTCAAGTAGCCCATCACTCAAAACATTTGGATCTCAAATGGGTGCACAGGAGAACAAGAATTCTCCATTGCAGGATCAGGAGAGAATGGAAGTAGCTAATTCTCAAGAGGAATCTACAATATCTGAGCAAACCCCAAACGGGGAAACAGGAATGAAAACTTGTCATGATATGAATTCCAGGAAAAGAAAAGCTTCTTCCAAAGGAAAAGCCAAAGAAACTTCAAACTCTACCAATCCAACCAAGGTAAGAAGCACTTTTTAAGTCAAAATTCTATTTTGTTCTACTTTTGATTCCGCAGGGCTTTTTCACAAAATCTCAATGTGTATTTCTTTCACTTCAGGGTGTTAAAGGTGCTGAAGACTCAAATGCAAAGCGCAGCAAGTCAAATGAAAATGGCCAAGTGAAGGTTGAGGAAGAGTCCAAAGAAGGTACTTCTAATGATGCAGGGGAAGAGAAACAGAACAATAGTAACTCCAAACCTCCTGAGCCTCCAAAAGATTACATTCATGTGAGAGCAAGAAGGGGTCAAGCTACTGATAGCCATAGTCTTGCAGAACGTGTAAGAATCACTGTTTTTGCTCTTAATGAATATCACTGGCAATAAACTTGTGTAGGCTTCATGTTGATGTTGTGTAATCTTATTTTAAAATAGGTAAGGAGGGAGAAAATCAGTGAGAGGATGAAGCTTCTACAAGATCTTGTACCAGGTTGCAACAAGGTGTGCAGATAAGCTAGATCAACATTTAAAATTGGGTTGGCTTTATGTTCATAAATTTGCACTTTTACTAATTTGGGTGTGAATTATTTTTTCTTGTATAGGTCACTGGTAAGGCACTTATGCTTGATGAAATTATAAACTATGTTCAGTCATTGCAGCGTCAAGTTGAGGTAATAAGTCTTGGCCAATAAGATCTCAATTCTCAAATGATTGTTATGATGTGTTTGTTTTCTTGCTCATTAAGTTATGCTTTTTCCCTGATGACAGTTTCTGTCTATGAAATTGGCTAATGTTAACCCAAGGATGGATCTTAGTGTTGAGAATCTTGTATCAAAGGATGTAAGTTCAAGTGCTCTAGACAATGGTTTAACTTTTTCAATAAAAATGTGTTGCTTTTTCCTGAGTTGGGATTTATTGGCTTTTGTTGATTTCAGATATTTCAATCAAATAATTCTTTGGCACATCCAATGTTCCCATTAGATTCCTCAACACCAGCCTTTTATGGGCACCAGCCCCAGCAAAACTCAGCTATCCACAATAACATTCCTAATGGAACTGTGACCCACTCTTTAGTGGACCCATTAGACACTTCTTTGTGCCAAAATTTTGGCATGCAGTTACCTTCCCTTAATGGGTTTAATGAAAGTGGCTCTCAGGTACTTCCACTTTCTCTACAAATTAAAATGAATGGAAAAAGGGTTCATTTTACTACATTGTCTTGTAACTTTTTCTAACTTTTTTGGTCCAATGTTTCTCAGTATCCATTAACATTCTGTGAGGATGACCTGCATACCATTGTTCAGATGGGGTTTGGCCAGACTACAAACAGGAAAACACCATCACAGTCCCCAAGTTTCAACGGTAATAAAGCAGAAAAAGTCGCAAATTATAGACAAGTTAATGAAATATCTTTTCATTAGGCCCAACAAAATTGACATTAACCTTAAGTTTGTTTGGTCCAATGCAGGTTCAAATCAAGCACCCCAAATGAAAGTTGAGCTTTGATCTCCTTTCTTTACGCCTCAATTAATGCCCAGAGGAGTAGGAAGATTGCTGTATACAACAAAAGATTCAATTCCAACAACCCCATGAATTATTAAGCCAATTATTATTACTAGGTCTATTGAATAGAACCCTTTTTTTGTCTTTATATTAGTCATTTCTTTTCTCCATTTTTCTATGATTTCAGTTTCTAATCTTCTGGGGCAGTTTTTTTTTTTTTTTTCAATTTTTTTCTTTTTTGTTTTACAAACATTCACTGTAAAATCTTAGGACCGATTCTGTATTCTATGGTGCAAATTCTTATTATTAATATGGCACCAAGTGTAAGATATAATGCTAATTAAACAAAGTTTTTTTTTTTGTACCAGCTTTCATTATCCTTCTTCGCTTTTCTACTATATTATATTCTTAATAATTCGTACATCACATCAAACCACTAAGAATTTTCGTGGGTCTTCACTAAAATCTCGTTAAAGGTCATATCAATTAACCTCTACTAAATCGTGTAATCTGGTAGATATGATTCTCACTTGTGTTGTAACCAGCTGTATTAGTGGGGTCACTTTTTTTTTATGTCTGCAAAGTCTAATTAGCAATGATTATGACATTTGGTTAACTTGAACCTTTGTCAACCATAACTTCTGGCATTTCTTGGGTTTTCTTTTAATTTTACTTTTAGTTCACCAAAAACACAAGCTTCTGTTGTTTATTATTTTTTATTTTTTACTTTACATAATAGAAAATTCCCATAGGCTAGAAGTTAGAGGTTAGAAGTTACAACCGATCTTTTAAAGAAAATATAATTTTACCACCAAACACATCGGTTAATTAATATGGATTATTCTATTTTAACCAGTTATTTCGAATCTGAGTCTTGAATATATAGTTATGTTAAAAAATTTGGTAAGAAAATTTTTATCATCCATGTAATCTTACTTTACCGGAATAGTTGAATAAGCGGTGGAGAAATAAAAAAAAAAAAAAAACTCAAATTTTTTTTTTTTTGGGTACAATAAAAAACTCAAATTTTTATCTAATATATGTAAGCATCAAAAGAATCCCAGCTTGGCAATGGAGAGATTCTGACTAGGCCCAATGAATCCATAGAACTTTATAAACTCACCAACTTTTGTTATTAACTTGTGAATAGGAAAAAGGGCATCTAGTGGAGTTCAGGTTTGGAAAGATACACATAAAATATTACCTAATCTTTTTCTGGGCGGTTGTTGAGAAAAATCCAGTTTTTAGGGTTTAACAAAAGATTTATAAGTTGCAGTCTTAATCATTTTTATTTAGAAGAGTCTATTATTGGGCTGAAGATACGTATGATTTAATAATTAGAAAGATGCTTTGAATGTAGTGCTGTGTACAGAACAGTTGTGCCTCATAATGTATTATGATATTTTTATTGTATAATGTTAAGTTTCTTATTTCATGAGAAGATAAAGAATTGGGTATAGAAAATGTTAATCTGACAGTCTTGTCTCCAAAAACTACAAACGCCCAATCATACAACGACGTGTCTAGGGATTGATACTTTTATTATTTTATTATCTTCTTCAACTGTACATGCTGTTTTATTCTTCTTTAGAGTACTTATAATTTAAAGTTATGCCAATCATAATGTTAACTAAGGAACGAAACATAACCTTGATAAGCAACATCGTGGAGTTGTTAGCTGGTACCCAAATTTAATCCCTCCCAGTGTTTTACAATTTAACCCTTTACCAAATTGAATTTTTCTTGTTGTAGCATTTTAATATGTGATATGTGAATTAGAGATGTTCGATACATAGAGATCTTATGCTCTTGTTAGGTGATGGAAGAGGTATTTATAAGGAGAGTGGATGCCTTGCTCGCATAGGAGGGCGAGTCAAGTCAACTTTCTTTGAAAAGTGTTAAGGGCGCCTGCCATTGCTGTTACAACACTCTTTATAGTTTCTACTATGCTTGTGGCAGTCGCTGCTGGTGTAGCTGTGGAGTGAAAACATCTATTTAGGGGTCTGAAAAGGCTACCAAAGAAAGGTAGCATCCCAACATAAGACATTTTGGTGTCTTACGTTGGGAAATATGTCGCATGGGGACAAAGGGGGGCAAGGCTGACATGGATAAGTGGAGGGGCATTGAGCCTGTCTTTATGAGCCAACCGATTGGGGCCATCCAGAACAATATGTATGTACGCACAGAGTGATAAATAAAATGATTAGGATTTTAAAATAGATATATGTGAAGTTTAACCTTTTATTTATGGGAGAGTTTACTTAAATGTGGATAAAATCTATTTTCCAAAGCTAAAGAGGCACATTACATGGTTCAGAATAGTTTATTTTATAGGTTATATTTCTCTCATTTAACATTAAAGAAGCCAAGTTCCTATATTTATCTCATTTCTCTCTCCTCTTGCTTGTAGGTCCCGCTTATGATATTGTCTTTGTTACATGAAATAATTCTTCTAATGTAACATGAGAAAATGATTTTCCTTAATTTATTCCTCTATTTGTTACAAAGTATTGTTGGATATGATTTATACTTCGCATTCAAATAATGACTTTTGTTAACGAGATGCAAAGAAAACCAACAGAGTCCCGCTCCCTGGTGAATGGCGCAAGTCTAGGGAAGTCATTCCGGAGGGTTGGGCCTAGTACTATTATGGATCTCGAGCTTTTTTATCATTTTTTTTAATAGTTTAGACTTGGGCTCGTGAATATTTATGGTTGCTTAGAGCTTCTAAGCCTATTTATATTCCCCTTATATAAAAAAAAAAATTTATAATAAGTGTAGTAAAGAGAATATAACGAAACATTGTCGTATGTAGCTCATATTAGATGAACCAGATAATATCTGTCTTCTTTATGTCTTCCCTTCTTTCTTCACTGTTTTGCGATTGTATATATGTGTATGTGAGTGCTTGATCCAACAAATACTTTCTTTAATCCATACAGAGAACTTGGAACAACATAAGAATCTGGCTAATTTTATATTTTTTCCATTAAGCTTAATTTACTGAATTTTGTCAAATTAAACAATGCCTTACGGACGAAGGTATCTTTGAACATGATATTTTCAAACTGTGCATTAGATATCTATATAAAGCTTTGCCTAAAATCACTTTTTCACCTAAGCAAGAACTTTTTATTGTCGATATTTTACAAATGGTGACTCAATTCAGCTTAGACCCATTTCTTTATTGAATAGTGTTAGTGCTAAATCAACATGTATATTGCTATTGGCCGAGGAAACAAACAACAAACAAAAGTGCTAGCTTAATCTGACAAGATAGCGTGGCAGAGGTTAATATATTGTTTGGTATTCATCACTGAATTTCTTTTATAAGCACTTTTCAAAGTTCTAACCAGTTTTGATAATGTTTACTATTCCCCTTTAAATGGTAAGTAGATAGAAGATCATAACCTTGCTTTTCTCTCTCTTTATTATTATTTTTTCTTTGTTTTTTTTTTCTTCCTGTTTTGTTCTACAAATCACCTTTGCTAGGTATCAATTGCAGCTATGTGGGTCTTCAATTTCACTAATTTTAGATATAAACTTGCAGTTTAATGGTCATAATCGTATACTGAAATCCATGTTCCTAATATAAGGGGGAACAAAAAAATAACAATGTCCTCTCTGTAAAATAGTTTAAATTGTCGCACTTGAGCGATGAGAAAATGAGGCCCTGCCGAACGAGATTGTTTGGGAGTTTTTTAAATAATGATCATTAGGGTAGGTGCCCACTAAGCAAAGTTGTCACTTTTCATTTGGGACCCCTTTCTCTCTTTCACCTTGGGATATAGGAAATAATCTATTTTTTGGGCTTTTAGCATCTTTGTTTCTCATGTCAGGGTGAGAAAAATGAAGGCCCTATAAAAAAAACCCATCATTTGGTTCACCCACCATCCATTATTTCGTGCCCTACAACTGTACGATTTTATGTCACAGTTCTCCGCATTTCTCATTTCATATTTACAAGAAAAATATTCATTCAAGCTAGGAGATTTATCAATTACCAGTTTTCATTGAACTGAAAATACTATGAGTTGAGTTAAACTATCTTAAACTAGTTATTATATGCATGCGACTACACTGTTCCATGTTCATATGGTAGATAGGGAGAACAATTATCTAATCTAATTTTTGAAAGTCCTAACCTAAATAAGGAGTTTACTCAAGTTGGGCCACACCACTAGCTAAAGGATCCTCTACCACCAATATTCAGAGCATTTTCAATGGTAATTGAGCTAGAAAGACACATAAGTAATGGTATCTTTTTACTTTTTTTAATGAATCTAGATTACTTGTCAATATCTATAATTAGAATGCATGTAACTTAAGGGTTGACTCAGGTGACAATATGAGTTCCAAGATGGATAAACTGCCAAAAATATAAGGGTTCAAATTTTGTAGAGAACCCTTAGGGTAGGAGCTGGATAATTGTTACCCTGCTCGACTTGAGATTAGTCTCATAATTATATATTTTTTATGGAATGACAAATCATACAGTGGAAACATGCTATCATAACCTTGAATTTTCACTTCTATTCAGATTAAAGAATTTGGTGCTGCAACCAACAATGTTGTTTCAATTGATAATGGTGATGCAATCATAGAGATCCGAGGAAATATGAAGTCTATTATTTGACTCACGAGAAATATCATGGTTTGATGACTTTGCTCCAGCAATCTAATCTCAATCCATGCATGTACTCACCTATTGCACAGACCATTAATGTTATTAATTCAAAACACTCAGTCATTACTCTTACTACAGGCATATCAAACTCTTTTTTCTTCCTAAGCTCTGATTATAGATCCTTGATACAAGAGTCAATGATCACATTCATTAGACATTGTCACTTTCCATTATGTATAGAAAAATTAAATCAATATCAATGAGCCTATATAATACTAGAAAAGTCAATGCACATTATTATGGTACAATTCATTTTTTAGATTACCCAATTTTGATAAACATGATTTACATTCCTCACTTTCAATTTATTCTGTGATACTAAACTTACAACTGTTTTGAATTGTCAATTCATTTTTCATAAAGAAAAATGCATTATTTAAGAGATACCTGCATTGAAGATGATTGGTTTGGATAAAGAAGAAAGCATACTTGATAGATTGGGGGATCCTGCATTTCTATAGTCTTCTACCATTCTTTACACTCATATAATCTTATTTTTTGCTTGTACCAAAGCCACTTGTGTTGCTAATTCTTTTCAATATTTTTGGCATCTTAGGTTAAGACATTTATCACATCATAGATTAAATGTAGTGCATTCATAGTATTACTTCATTCCTATCAGTCTAAAATATGTTTGTAATATATGCCATTATGCTATATAAATGGTTACACAATCATGCTATGAAATACATGCCAAAATTAGAGCTACAATTTTGTTCAAGTAATGTTCTTCCTTACTTGAAATTAAAAACATGAAATACATAAAAGTTTAA
Source organism: Gastrolobium bilobum (assembly GCF_033153095.1). NCBI lineage: Eukaryota > Viridiplantae > Streptophyta > Magnoliopsida > Fabales > Fabaceae > Gastrolobium > Gastrolobium bilobum. The sequence goes on along the minus strand of NW_026896352.1, from coordinate 49,669 downwards.
GTACAAGCATTTAAAACTTAAATGGTGATTACTAGTTAATGGAGATCCTTCGAGTCGTGTGAAAGACCCAATTGTTGTACCCTTTTAGCATGCTTAAAAGAATAAAGCATTAACTTCACTTAAGAACTAGTAATATTAAGATTAAGGTTAAAAACAAGCACTTGAAATAATTACTTTTGGAGTAAAAGCACTACACAACAAAGAACCCAACTCTACATGGATTTACCCTTCCTTCATTATTGTTGTTTGTAATATCTTGACACTCTCAACAAAAGCTGGTAATTTGGTCTTCAAATTAGTAACCTCTTATTCTATTGAGGCTACAACAAATGATGCTCTTAATAAAGTGTTAGGACTAAAGAGAGAACACTCTAATTATGGATGTGGCTTAGCCTAGGCCGTCTTTCTAGTATTGTATTTGGATCCACCGCCATGTGATTTTAATGGTGTAGGCTGTAATTTCTAAAGCTTTGATTCAATTGAAAGTTCTCAACTAAAAGTTCTCTCTAGGGTTCTTCCCTCTAGAGTTTGAACCTCTCCACTCTCTCTCGATTAGTGGGAAAAAATATGATCATGAACATGTAAAAGTGAGCTTTAAAGTATCTGAGGATGCCTTCTGAATTTTCCTTGCGTGTATATATAGGCTTGATTGACTTGGGCTTCAAGTTTACATTTGAATTTCAAACATTGCAGCTCTATCTTCTGTTGTAAATGTTGTTCAAAATCCTTGTTAATCTAATCTTCCTGCCTGTTTTGGATGAGGATAAGGTGTTATCTTCATGAGTATTTAGTGTTTATCTTCAAAACTAACTTATCACATGCTTATCTTGAGAAAATTTTATTATGCACTTAATTTGAATTCAAATTCAGCGCTCTTCAGCTTATCCATGCTATTAGAGCTAAAAATGCAGCGTTTCATTAATTAGTCATTGTTAATTGTTATAGCATTACTACGACATAAATATGCGAAATAAAATACTCAGCCAGTTGTATATTCCAAAATCAAAATCATACCAAAATCTATCAATTTAATATGAAATCATCCCAAAATACTTAGAATCATATATCATGCATATTATGCTCAATTAATCATGCTTTAAGACAATTTTATGCCAAATTATGCAGCAATTTATCAATAAAAAGCTCAAAATTAACTCTCACTTGCAAAGTTAAGCGTTACTAGTTTGAACACCAAGAAAGTCAGAATATTAATTTTATAGAAGATTCAACAAATGATAATTTTGCCAAAATATTAAGACCAGAGAACTCTGGTCGTGTATATAGCTTAGGCCTATGTGATCTTCCCAATGTTGGATTTGGATCCACCACCATGAGATTTAACAGTAATTTCTCAAGCATTGGTTTAGCTAAAAGTTTTCAATTAAAAGAGGAGATCACTACTTTGAAAACCAAGATAGTAGCATCCAATGGAAGTGTCAAGATATTATTAATAATAAATCAATAATGCTTGCATTTATACAATTAAATGCAAATATTAGTATTTATAAAGTTAACACTCCCATCAGAACTTGCTAACGTGGTCTTCAAACTACTAACCTCTTCTTTCAACTAACAACATCTAGCTGAAGCAATGCTTGAGAAATTACCATTAAATCTCACGGTGGAGAATTCAAATGCAATACAAAGAAAACCCAATTAGGCTTAACTTATGTATATGACTAGAGTACTCTAGTCGTAACACTTCAATAAAGTATCATTTATTAAATCTTCTAAAGAATTAATGCTCTGACTATATGGTTTTCAAAATAGCAACCTCTTCCTTCAATTAAGAGCTTTCAGCTAAATCGATGCTTGAAAAATTAGGAAAAAAGAACTATCGTTTAAAAGGACACAAGTTGTGTCCTTTTAGATGATTTACACAAAGTATGACCGATCATATTTTGTGTAAATCATAAAAGTTGCTTTTTTTTCTCTCTACTCAGTCACATCGCTGACGTGTAAAGTAAAAAAAAAAAATAACTTTTCAAAATTAAGCAGAGTATGACCGGTCATACTCTATGACCGGTCATACTCTGTGTAAGTCACTAAAAGGACACAATTTGTGTCCTTTTAAATGAGACACACACTAAACCCATCCTCCACCATCAAATCACATGGTGGAAAATCTAAATGCAATATTGGTAAGACGACCTAGGCCTAAGCCTCGTTTATGACTTATGTAGAATTAATACTCTGACTTAATTCGTGAAGAATTTGCTCTTATGCATATTTTATTTTTTTTGAAAATTTAAAGAACCGTGGCTAAGCACCATATACATACATCTTGTATTGTATGCCATCTATGTATAAAAAAGAGGTTTTCATAAATAGCAAAATTAAAATATGCAAGCAGACTAATAATGCACAAGCTCTGCTATAAATTTAAGAATATGCACTTTTGAAAGATATCACTAAACTAATGCAGTTAGTCCTGCACAAAATGTATGTGAGCCTAGTCTCTCACATTTATAATACGAGACTGTCGTGTTGGTACCAAGTTATGCATCATAAACGTGCAGACTAGTCTTGCATGTATTCGTGCAGGATTTTTGGAATGCAAACTTGGGCATCGCATGGTGGTGATCGTGCCCCATGGCTTGGACTAATAAGTCTTGCATGTTGACCATGCATAACTTATCAGTATGTAAGTCTCGCATGGCTAATATGCGAGACTAATTTTCATGCGAGACTTATCTGCATACGACAATTATAAATCTTGCATGGTTGACTGCAGGATTAGTCTCATTTAATTAACATGCGGAATTGACTGCATTAATTTAGTTATATGTTTGAAAAATAATTTATTCAAATAATTATTTTTTAAAATTGAAATAGTACGATCGTTTTGCCTATTTTATGGTGGTTAGCATTTCGTAGTTTGGTGACCGTAAAAAAAAAAGGTTATCTGTTACCACAAAAAAAGGGAAGGGGGGTGGTTTCATCAACCGCTAATTTCGTTAATGCTTTAATTGTACAAAAGTTGGTAACTTAATTCCTTAATTTATTGAGAAGTGGGACTGATAATTGAAAAAATGAAAATAATTTTCTTCCCCAACGTAACTCTATGGCGGTTTAGCATTTTATTTAATGTACGTACCTATTCTTTTAATAATAATTTTCATCTTTTCAATAAAAAAAAATTGACTCATAGTAGCACTTTTTTGCAATAAGTTTTAGTTAATTAGTATAACAATCTTGAGTAATTATTCTACTGAAATCATGTAAGCTTCAAGTAGCATATCATTATTTTACCCTATTTGTACATTTTTTTATTCAGTATAATTTTTTTTATCTTTTTGTCGAATGTTTTTATTACGTTCAGTTATAGTTTCATTAAATAAATATCACGTGACATAAAAAAAGTAAAAAGAAAAAAAGAGCTGTTACTTTATTCTAAACGCAACCAAACAAGGCTATAAAAATGAACATTTCATTTCAATACATTATATTCTCATTCTTATGTTGCAAAAATTAATTATGTCTGCCAAACGTGCAATAATACTAAATCTTATTTGCCGTCTTCTCTGCAACGTTCGCATTTGGGCCACAATCATTGTGATATATCACATATTACTTACATGATTAACTAGTATAACCTAATATACATATGAGAAGCCATGAAATATAGTTCTGGGCTTACAAAGCTTGGAAAAGGATAAGTTGTTGATAAACTAGCCAAACAAATTAAATTATTCTGTATTTGTCAAATAAATAAATAAATCATATCATTTTATGAAGGGACTATTAATTAATTAATTAATTAATCTCTAGCGAACCTAATGATTAATGCTTTTACAATGATTCAAACTAATGTCAAAAGTTGCAAACAATGCAAAGATCTGCCTTTCGAATGTCATTCATGTTTTCAAATATGATTGTGAGAGAGTTTTTCATTATTCATTTTTCTGTGAGCAACCTTCTGGCAAGGTTGAGAGCAACTTATTATTATTATTTTGTAGAGATTAAGGTTGATCAAAGTTCTGTTGGGAATTGAAAGCATGCAAGCACTTGATTGATAGGAATTATCTTTCAAATCTCAGGGGGAAAACTATCTTCTATAAGTCTATAATCCATGCTTCATATTGGACTATCAAGAAAGATAAACAAAGGGAAGCATACCTGTCTCATGAAAATGGATTTGGGTTTCTAGTACTCCTTTAGAATTGAATTTTCTTTTATTTTTCACAACCAAATCACATATTCTTAATTGAGATTCTCTCTAGACAGGGAAGAAAGAACTTATTCGTAATTTGATATATTAAGACTATAATCCTAACTAATTTCTTTATTATTTACCATTAGGTTTCCATTATACCTACTTGGGTCAATATGGGTATCCCTAGTTGGGTCAATAAGGGTATCCATTCATTTAACCTATACCAATTCAGGAATCTACTTGAGCTAGTTATTTTGATTATTTACTTTAAGGGTCATTTTTTCTGCGGTCAATGTACATAAGTTATTTATATTAAGCTCAAAAAGACATCGTTTTGGGGATGAAATCAATGTATTTTTGTAATTATAATTTATTTCAGGGTCATAATAGTCTTTCTTATTATAATTTTGGGAAAAGTTCATCAATGCCCCTGTGGTTTGCTTCAGAATCACCCTGTGCCCCTGTGGTTTTTTTGTTTATCACATATGCCCCTGTGCTTTGTAAGAAATAAAAAACCACAGGGGCATACGTGATAAAAAAACATACCCTTTTGCAAACCACATGGGGCATATGTGATAGAAAAAACCCACAGGAACATAGATGATTCTGAAGCAAATCACAGGGGCATTGGTGAATTTTTCCCTTTAATTTTTTAATTTTTCAACCCAAAACGATATCGTTTTGGGAGTGAATGTTAATAACTTATCTGCATTTACTGTATAAACATTAAAACCTTACTTTAATCAATAAATTCTAGAGACCACAACAAGTTTAGGAAATAAAATTTCCTAACAAGTTCATAATGGTGGAAAATCTCATTTGTAATTAGGGACAAGATATAGGTTCTTTACACTTTCTTGCTTGAATGCATTCTTATTTTCATTATATGCTTGATGTTGGTTGGTCGAATAAGATATTTTGTTTTGGCATTTGACTTTATTTTCCAATAAGTTGAAAAGTTTCAAGTGTAACTAGTGGTGAAGTCCCACATCAGTAAAAAATGAATCAAGTGAAGATAGTATAAGTGCACAAAGATCTATTGACCTAACCTTAAGATTTTGAATTAAGATGTAGTGTCAACTCACTTATTGTAGTTTGTCATTTGGCTTATTTGTGAAAGTATCCCTTGTAAGGTTTTGGGCTCCCTATATCATTTTAACATCAGTGGCAAAAGGCTAGTATGACTCCAATACCTGAAGAGAAAAGGCTTCCTCAAAAGCTTTTCTTAGGAGGAGCGTGGTGTTGGACTCACACTTGAGGTGAGGATGTTGAAAATATTCAAATGTGAGTAGTGGTGGAGTCTCATGGAGATTAGAAATGAACCAAGTATGGACCATATAATTGCAAAAAGAACCATTGATTTACAGCCTTAAGATTTTGGATTGAGATAGGGTGTCAACCCAGTTATTGTGATTTGTTATTTGGCCCATTGGTGAAAATATCATTTGTAAGGAGTTTGGGCTCCTCGTACCATTCTCAATAACTTATTTTATCTTTTCCATAAGCCATCTATCATCATAGTGATATTTTTGTGTCTAAATTCATTTTGTAGAAACTTTCATTATGGGTTCATTTCAATCCTTTCTCAATTGTTCTTTTACTATAATATATTAACAATTATAAAAAAAAAAAGTACTTATGTATTTTAACCCAATTCTCCAGCTTAGGAAAAATATTATAGACATGACATGGATAATGGACTGTCATTTAACGAAATTCCTATCCTTTTAGCCTTTGTGTTGCTTTTTGGTCAACATAAGCAGAAAGTTCTATTCAAATTGATTGGTTTGGGTGTTTAAGGGTGGGATTTTTATCCCTTAAGGAGTAATGTGTCAATATAACAATGATCTAGTAAGACAGTAACATAGACTAAAGCTCAATAATGGAGTCGTCATGAAGATCTCAGGGAACACTGAGAATTAGAGGGAGGTGAAGGGCACAAGGCATGGTGGCTTTGGTGAAATTGTAATCCAATAGAGTAACAACAATGGTGAGGAAAGTGTAAAAGGTGCCTCCTCAATAGAGCAGGGTATTTATTGGGGGGAGGCCCCCTAGTGTGAGTATTGTAACCATTTTTTATCTTGTGAACATGGTGGTTAAAATCTCGATTTATGACTATGTTTTTACGTTTTTACATTTTTTTTATCAAAACATTTTTACTAATATTCCAAACACTTTTACGCTTTTACTAATTTTTATAAAAAAAAAAATTACGTTACGATTTTTCATCCCCTTCCGTTTTTATGTAAAATTTCATTTTTAACTACGTTGCTTGTGAACCCTACTAACACACATTTACCTATAAGTAAGTTGCGTATACATAAAATATGGGATCATGTATGGTGAAAAAACACTTATCCAACTTTAGTAATGTAGGAGTTGCTCTTGTTATCGGACCTTAATGGCCGACCCAAGACAAATACATTAGTTTCAAAACTAAATCACATTTACCTGGATGATGAGAAGTAGAAACTGAAATAAGATTGTTTAATTTTAGCATCGAATTCTAAAAAACCAAGTCCCATATGCCTTCACATAAAGGAACCTAACCAACAACCAGCACCTGCTTGGTTTAGTTTATTTTGAAAAATATATATAAACAATTTCTCAAGAGAGAAATGTTATCAGACCCAACCTGGTCATTGATCCGAACGGGGTATTGGGTCACTGGTTGAACTGCATAACCTGAGTAAGTACATAAAAACATATATTTTATATATAAAAATACACAAATACATGTAAAAAATTGTTATGCAGGGCTGCAAACATATAATTCTTGTAGGGATAAAAAAAAGTCATATATGGTAACCACATATAGTATATTGTAAAAATAAAAAATAAAAAATTCAAGTATCAGGTAATCATATATAATTCCTCTACCAAGTATCCTCAACTAATAATGTTTATAATTAAAAGATATTTACTAACCACTCTTCCCATAAAAATAGTTTTGGAAGGAATCAATATGTCATATTCTCTTAATCTACTGTTCCGCAAATTGCTTTAATCTTTGAAGATGAAATTTGATGTCACTGTAGGAGAGTATACTACTAGCAAACAAAACTACAACAAAACTTTGAAAGAAGTTCCACACTTTTTTAAGACAAGACGAGATAATTTTGATTATAATTTTTTTTATAAAAATGCATGATCGCCGGTGTTGATGACCGACTGGGTCATCGGTTTTGATAAAACTTAATCGGTTCGAATCAATTTTCACCAGAATTGATACATACCGATCAAATACTTGACTCGAACCAGGTCTAATAACACTGCAAGAGAGTTTCGGGAAAAAATATTCCAAATATAATCATTTTCCAAATATGTTGCCACTTCATGAACCTGAAAACGCGAGGAAAGTTTTACTACTTCCATTTTTTAAATAATTGCTATTTTTTTTTTGGTACATGCGGAGGGCAAAAGCCAAAAGGAAAAAGAAACTAAACACTACAAAACTAGAACAATATTACTACTATTGTTGACATATCTAATGTCTTCTGCCAAAAGAGGAATCATCCATGTAGGGGCAGTAGAAATTAAAGATAAATTGCCTTCTGTACTTCGGGCTGATTGAGCAAGCTTATGAGCACACGGATTGGCTTCTCGATGCACATGCTTAAAAACAATCCTCCAATCTTTCATCACCCAACGTCTAATACAATGATTTATATGAGAGTCATATTGGTGAGAACTATTGGATAAGAGCTGGTTTATTATGACTTCACTATCATTCTCCACTATCAGTTGTTTAATCCCCATATCCCAGTATATTTTGAGACCTTTCAGCAATCCCCATGCCTCTGCATCTTGTGGTGAACATATCCCTATATTGTACATAAATCCCTTGACCCAAGTGCTAGAATTATCTCTAACCAATCCACCACAGGTCTCAACATATCCCCATGCCTTTCAGCAATCCAACATCAGGCGGATGCCACCTTCTCCTGTGCAGATTCTGGTTTCTAAAACCACTCTGCTGAGTTTGCATTCTTCGGCTTCTGCTAATACCATTTATGTTTTCATTGATGCTATATTGTGGATTTAGAGGATAGGCAAAATCCAGTTCATGAGTGGCTTTATTTCTCCACATCCATAACATCCAACAACTAACAACAAAGTAATCCTGCCAAACCCACAAATTGTTACTTCTTCCCCAGTTCTCCAAGTTGTTTCTTAGTGAAAGGCTAACCAAGTTTAACTAACTTCTACAAGTCCCGTATTATTAGCTATTCAGTTATAACTGAGTTCAGTGTATTCGTTAAGTTTTGAGTCTTGTATATATACTGATGTAACTCTCTGTAATTTATTATGGGTTTAACTCTCAGCTTTTCCTTAATACAGTTTTTGTTCATTCTTTCTTTCTTCCTCTCATATTCACCATTGGTTCTGATACCTTACATGGTATTAGAGCTTGATCCATGGAAATCAACAACGCTTCCGCAACAGAGTTTCAACCAGTTCAAAATTCTGCAGAAAGCAATAATGCTACATTGCAATCTACACTTCACACTTTTTCCAATCCAGTGTCCTTTAAACTGGATGAAGGTAATTTTCTTCCTTGGAAACAACAAGCAATAGCTACAATTAGAGGTTTCAATCTGCAGAGGTTCATCACCAATGAAGCAGATAAATCTTCTTAACAAGATCAGTTGTTAATGTCTTGGCTTCTTGCATCCATGTCTGAGTCCTTACATACAAGGATGGTTGGATGCCAATCTTCTTATCAAATCTGGATCAAATTAGAGGAATTATTTACCTCTCAAACTCGATCCAAGATAAAGCAATTAAAGATTCAGCTAAAGAATATCAAGAAAGACTCTACAGTCTCAAGCTACTTGCTGCAAATCAAGAAAATAATTGATTCATTAGCAGCCACACGTGCTTCGGTCAGTTCAGAAGATCATATAGATGCTATTCTTGATGGCCTTGGCGAAGAATATGATGCATTTATCACATCTGTTATCTCAAGGTCAGATCCATATATTGTGAGTGAAATAGAGGCTCTTCTGATGGCTCAAGAAGAACGTCTAGAGAAACATAGAAAGAATGAGGTTGGCTTGATGCAAGCAAACCTAACTCAAATAAATGTCAGAAGACCTTATGGACCGAATACTGGTCGATATCCTCAACAATTCAACAGAGGAGGTCGCTTTAATAACTACAGAGGAAGATATGGTAGACATGAAGGAAGAACAAACTATCAGCAGCAAACTGGACATCAACAGCAAACTGGAAGGCCTCAATGCCAATTATGTGGCAAACCAGGTCATACAGCATGGGAATGCTACAATAGATTCAATCAAGGCTTTCCAACTTCGTTCAACAATATATCCGAACGTGGTGAATCCTCACATTCACAACTGCAAGCAAATATTGCAGTGGCTGGAAATAACTCATCTGCTCACCAAGATGACAACTCTTCTGAATTTTACTCAGTCTTTGATCCAACATGGTATCCGGATTCAGGAGCTTCGAATCATTTCACTCCAGATGCATCAAACTTGCTGTCAAAAACCGCATACAAAGGAACAGATGCAGTTCAAATAGGTAATGGAACAGGTATGAAAATTCAGCATGCTGGTCACTCACTTTTACACTCAGCTTCCAATTCTTTATCCTTTTCTTTGCATAATCTTCTTCATGTTCCTGGTCTTTCAAAGAATCTTCTGAGTGTATCTCAATTTGCCAAAGACAATCATGTTTTCTTTGAATTTCATGCTAACAACTGTTTTGTGAAATCTCAGGCTACCAAGGAGATTGTTCTCCAAGGAAAGCTTAAAGATGGCCTTTATGCCTTCGAAGGAACAAATACAATAAAGACTTCCAAATCTCCCAAGCACTCAGCTTATCAAGTGCAAACTGAAGCCAAATCCATACACAATAAAAGCCATTCTAATTCTGTTTCAAATTCTGTATTAGAACTATGGCACAGTAGATTGGGTCATTCTTCTTTCTCAACTGTAAAATCTGTACTTTCTCATTGTAAAATACCATTCAATAATACAAAACAGTCTGTATCTTGTCCTGTTGCATGGGAAAAATGCATCAGCTTCCTTTCACTATCTCTACCACTGTCTATAATTCACCACTTGATGTGGTTTATACAGATATTTGGGGTCCAGCCCCTATAGATAGTACAAATGCATGGCTCCAAATACTACATATGCTTTGTTGATGCCTTCAGCAAATATACATGGATATATCCTATGAAACTTAGATCACAAGTTTACACCATATTTCCACAGTTCAAAACAATGGCTGAACTTCAACTTAATACTAAACTTAAGTGCTTGCAAACTGACAATGCAAAAGAGTATATTGCTCTCAAACCTTTTCTTCAAACTCATGGAATTGTCCATAAGCTCACTTGCCCCTATATCCATCAGCAAAATGGAACCCCTGAAAGAAAACATCGCCACATAGTTGAAATGGGTTTATCCATGTTAACAGCCTCTCATTTACCAAAGAAATATTGGGAGGATGCCTTTATTTCTGCTTCTGTCATAATCAATCTTCTCCCATCCTCTAGCCTCAATAATCAATCTCCATGTAAGGTTCTGTTTAATAAAGAACCAGAATACTCATTCCTAAGAACCTTTGGGTGTCGATGTTACCCTTATCTTAGACCATATAACTCCCACAAAATGGATTACAGGTCTGCACCATGCACGTTTCTGGGTTATAATCCCTCATATAAAGGATATAAGTGTCTTACTCCATCAGGAAAAGTCATCTACTCTCGTCATGTCCTATTTGATGAATACCAATTTCCTTTCAAACATCCACCTTGTTCGAAATTACCTACCCCTTCTACTGTTACTCAAGTGCCTGTTCCCTTTATACCTACTGTTGTACCTTTTATATCTTCAAATATCACACAAGCTGAATTATCTACTTACTCTATTGCACCTGTCACCAATGACACTGTATCACCCACTGTACCAGCCACTTTATCACCTACTGATAATGTTGTATCATCTACTGCACATGTTACTAACATTGATTGCAGGTCTCTATGTACCTCACCTATTGAATCTACTGCATCTCCTCCAGTAATTAATCACCATCCGATGACCACTAGAGCAAAGGCAGGAGTTTTCAAACCAAGATTATTCTCTGCCTCATTGGAACCTACATCTGTTACTCAAGCCATGGCTGATCCTAAATGGCTTCTTGCAATGCAAGATGAGTATAGTGCTCTTATCAGGAACAACACTTGGGAACTTGTCTCTCTTCCTCCTGGCAGGAAACCTATAGGCTGCAAATGGGTTTTTAGGATAAAGTATAATCCTGATGGCTCCATACTCAAGCATAAAGCATGCCTTGTTGCCAAGGGATTCCATCAACGTGAAGGTATAGACTACACTGAGACTTTCAGTCATGTTGTCAAACTAACCACAATCAGAATTATCCTCACTCTTGCTCTTTGCAAAGGCTGGCCTATACATCAACTAGATGTAAATAATGCATTCCTCAATGGGGATCTAGCTGAAGAGGTATTCATGTCTCAACCACCTAGGTTTTCTGTTTCCAACACTTCTCTGGTATGTCGCTTGGGCAAAGCTCTTTATGGGCTCAAACAAGCTCCTAGAGCTTGGTTTGAAAAGCTAACTACTACCTTAATCCACCTTGGATTTACTGCCACCAAGTGTGATTCCTCACTATTTGTTTCCATCACTGCTTCAGCCACTACTTATGTACTAGTCTATGTGGATGACATCCTCATCACAGGATCCTCTTCAATTTCTATCTCAACACTTATCAAGTCCCTCAATGATTCATTTTCTCTTAAGGATCTAGGCAACCTTCACTACTTTCTTGGCATTGAAGCTAAGTCTTCATCTACTGGTGCTCTTCATTTATCCCAATCCAAATATATAGCTGATCTGATGAACAAAGCAGGAATGACAGATTGCAGATCGCTCCCCACTCCTATGGTTTCCAGCTTAAAGCTTTCTTCTAGAGATGGAACTCCCTTCAATGATCCCTCATTATACAGATCCATAGTTGGTGCCCTTCAATATGCAACTGTGACACGTCCTGACATTTCATTTTGTGTAAATAAAGTATGTCAGTTTATGCAATCTCCACTTGATGCTCATTGGCAGGCTGTCAAACGAATTCTACGATACCTCAGTGGAACTCAGCATCTAGGATTAACCATTTCTCCTTCCTCACATATTAATCTTCAAGCCTACTGTGGCTCTGATTGGGGATCTGATGTCGATGATAGACGGTCAACTTCAGGGTCTTGTATCTTTTTTGGGGGGAATTTAGTATCATGGTTTTGCAAGAAACAACAAGTTGTAAGTAGATCAAGTACAGAAGCTGACTACAGGAGCCTAGCTGCAACAGTTGCTAAGATAATATGGATCAAGTCACTATTATCTGAACTCAGAATTGGTTTAACACATAACCCAAACATTTATTGTGATAATCTAAGTACTGTTCTACTTACAGCCAATCCTCTCTTTCATTCGCGAACAAAACACTTTGAGTTAGACTTGCATTTTGTTCGTGAAAAGATACTGGACAAATCAATCTCTGTGCAGCATGTTCCCTCATTTGATCAGATAGTAGATGGACTCACAAAGGCAGTAACACGGTCAAAATTCCTTGAGTTCAGAGACAAGCTCAATCTTCGATCCTCAGATACTGAGCTTGCAGGGGAATGAAAGGCTAACCAAGTTTAACTAACTTCTATCAAGTCCTGTATTATTAGCTATTCAGTTATAACTGAGTTCAGTGTATTAGTTAAGTTTTGAGTCTTGTATATATACTGATGTAACTCTCTGTAATTTATTAACGGTTTAACTCTCAGCTTTTCCTTAATACAGTTTCTCTTCATTCTTTCTTTCTTCCTCTCATCTTCACCATTGGTTCTGATACCTTACACTTAGGATCCAACTTCTTCCATCCAAGGAAAAGAATTATGTAACTTTATCTAGAGCGATAAAGTGCAACCAAGCACCTTTGGCTATATCACAATCTCTCAGTACATGCAATTTTGACTCTTTTACCTTTCTACATTTGTCACATAATGGATCCTCTTGTAACCACCTACTTGTGCGAGACTTGGTTGGCAACCTGTCATGAGCAACCATCCACATGTGAGTTCTAATCCTCTAGGACCATTCCATTTCCAAATAGCTTTCCAGATAGGTTCTTTAGGCAGATCATCTACTCCCTTAATCATATAGTATGTTGTTTTGACTATTTAGTGTTGGCCTATATCTTTCTTCCATCTCAATTTATTAGTTTAAAATAATTGCTATTTTAAACCGTTTCATCTTAGAAAACTAAGAACGCATTCTTTTTTCTTTTTCAATTTTATCCTCATTTATTGGTAACTCTATTATGTAGAATGAGAGAAAGTGTTAACGGAATGAAAGTATAATCTAATGTGAAATATTTAGGGGTGTAAATAGACTAGGCTAGGCTAGACTTTAGCTTAAATAGACTAGGCCTATGTGAAAAACATTGGGTCTGGCCTAGCTTGCTAGCTTGTGTAGGCTCCAAATTACAAGTCTGGTCTGACCTATATTTAAAAAATAAAAGCTTTGGCCCGGGCCTGTTAGCCTGTTTAAGCCTATTAAACATTCAACAAATAAAAGAATAACTAAAATAATATTACTTTATTATTCAAAATTATTAAAATAATACTTTTATTTATTTTATTTAAGATAAATAATATGATATAGGCCGGCCTGTAGGCTTATAGGCCCGACATGTACAAAAAAGTCTATGACCTGTTTTCTAAATAGATTTTTTTTAAAAGTATAGGCTTGTTCTATTTTACTATTTATAATAGGCCAAACCTGACCTAATATAGGCTAGGCCGTAGGCCCCTGTAAGCCGTCCTATCTCATTTACATCCCTAGTTATATTTCTCTAAAATTAAATATATTTAATGATTTTATTGATCTTTGTGCAAAAATTTAAACTATAAATATTTTAAAATAGAGTATTTTCCGGGTTAGGTTTCTCACTATTGCTAAGACTTTTGAAAACGGACACTAGTTTCCACAATTGGAAAAACCGAAAGAGTGTGGAAGTAGTTGTTGGCCTGGCAAGTTGTGAACAGCTTTGTTAAACGTGTTTTCCCGCAATTTCAATAACGGTGCAACGAATATCACACCTCTAGCTGCTTGTAGATAGGTAAGTCCATGCCTACGTGAGAATTTTATAATAGCAAGATGTAATTTATTGTTTAGAAACTTGAAGCAAAATTACCTTGGCTCTTAAAAAAATTTACTACCTTAATCTTAGTTTTACTTTGTCTATGACTTATTTTAATTTAAAACTTGAATTACAATATTAGATAACTTGATCCACATTTGGCATTTTGACGTATAAATTAAAGATACGTATGGTTCGACCTGAACTGATTTTCGTTTTCTTTTATAATCAAACCGAACAAGTTAAACAAATTTGATGCAAAGAATTAAATTGTTTTATCTAATCCAAATCAGCTTTATTTTTCTTGAACTGGTTTGAAATTAATTTGAAATGGATTCATATTTCAAAATCAATTTATGATTTATAATTAATTTCGGACCGGTTTAGAACTCGTTCGAATATGCAGACTTGTTTTGAACTGATTTCTAAAATTCTTTTGTTCAATTTTGAAATCAATTTATAAAACTAGTTCAGTTTTTAAAATTAATTCAGTAAATGCAATTTGGTTCGATTCAGTTCAGTTATTTTGAACATCCATAAACTATAAATATTACTTTTATTATCCATTGTTACAAATATTACTCATTATTTTTCCTTTTTATTGTGCTATACTTTTTTATTTATTTATTTGTAGTTGTTATTATTTGTACTCTTTATTTTTACTAATGTTATAATATTTATGTTATTGCTTATTTTTATTATTATTATTTTGGTGTTGTTATTATTTTTACTGTTTTTGTTATTAATAATAGGCCTCAATGTTTATACAGTGAATGTAGATAAGTTATTTATATTTACTCTCAAAATGACGTTATTTTGGGTTAAAAAATTAAAAAATTAAAATAAAAAAGACTATTATAACTCTGAAAAAAATTATAATTACAAAAATATCTTGATTTCCGCTTCAAAACGTCGTCGTTTTGTACTCAATGTAAATAAGTTATATACATTGTCTGTAGAAAAAGCGAACCCCTAATAATAATCGTAAACTTATATTTTGAAATGATAGAATGAATCAAAATATTTTACTATAGTCATCGTATATAATGTCGATGCCCCTACCTCCTCATCATCAGATTCACCCATCCAAAATATTTTACTATTTTGATACAGTCTTTTCATACGTCGTCGGAAAAGTAAATTTGTCATTTGAATCAAGGAATTATTAAAGAATACCAAAGAAACTAAAATAAAACAAAACTCACAAGGGGAAGAGAGAGTTCCACCACAAATTGTCACATGGCATCCCTTAATATGTTTTGAGAACAAATACTGATGTAATTTAATTGAAAAAGTGTTTCCCCTATAATTGGATTTATCTTCAAGACGTCATTTTAATTTAGAAAAAATAATACATGGTATTTTGAATTTTTTTACTTTTTTTCTTATATTATGCGTGTTTTTTTCTTTCAAATCTCAAAATGATGTCATTTTAGAATTATAGAAAATAATTTTATTTCTAATTGCAAGAAAAACGTTAATCCTTAATTTTATTTCACCCGAAATAAAAAAAATCATCAATCATACAAAATTCTCAGTTTCCATTGTTAAATCATGCTAAAAGCATTTCTTGTGGATCAAGAGGTAAAGTTTTTTCCAACAACCAAAACCACATTATTTTGGGATTTAAACAAAAAATTACATGATATTTTAAAAATTTTATTTTTCTTTTATCACGAGTCTTCCTAAAATACTTTTTTTTTCAAATTCTAAAATAATATCATTTTGAGTGGGAGAATTTTCTTTTTTTTATCTCTAATTACAAAAGAAACTTCTACCTTTAATAATACCCCCTGAACCGTAAACGGTAAACCCCTATTAATGCATTGTTGGCGTAGATACTCATAATTCGCAATCCGTATAGAAAAACAATTGGTCAAGAGATATTGTTTAATAATTTCGGATGCAGCAAATTTTTCATTTTTATGTAATATTTTTAATTTAAAAAAAAAATTTAAGTTTATAATTTTAAAAAATAAAAATTAAATATTCATGTTTTAACTATTTATCATTTCTTAATATATTTAATTATATTTAAAAATAAAAACAAATTAATAATTAAAATATCAAAAAATAATAATTATTTTTGGTAGAATCAAAAAATAATAATTAATTTGAACTCATTCTATAAAAAAAAAAAATTTGGTTAAAAATTTTGCAACCATAAAAAATTCGTTTTGGTATAGCTGGGAAAACGACTTTTTATAATTGCAATTTTTTTCCCCCAAATGCTTTCATAAAGATTGAGTTGAAATGAATTGTTTTTCTAAGAGAAATTTGTAATTGTTTTTTATTCAAATACAATATAAAAAATTTTAAACTGAAATTTTATAAATTTTTTACACAGATAACTAAAAGGAGTTAAGCCAAAGAAATATTATTATTATTTTTTTTTTGGTAAACATGTTATTATTTTTATAATTAGTTCATTTTCCATTTTAAAAAAAAAATTACATAACTCAATTTTTTAAAATTATAGTTATTTATTAAAAATGAAAGCAAAAGTGTTACCAAAATTGTTAAATAATATCTTTTTACGTACGAGGTGTACATAAAAAACAATTTTTTTTTCTTTATTTTTAGTTTGGGGAATATAAATTACTAGAAATAATGTTTGACAAAATCTATTTTTTTACATTCCAAAGAATGAACTGGTTGATTAGGAATACAAATTGACATAAACAAGAAATATTTCTCATTTTTTCCTAGTCCACTATTTATTAAATACATATATCGTAGAATGTATTATCAATATTCAATACACATTATTTATTTATTAAATACTTTCTCTTTATGTATAAAAAGTTGATACTACTTCTCGGTCAATAAAGAGTTAATACTACTTCCTTGATCTTGACCTAAAAGGTGGATGAACGAGATGAAAGGATAGATCTCACGGTAACTAAATCAGTAGAGGCAGATCTCATGATCAAACTTGATTAGTTCTAGGATCACAAAACATTGGTAGTGATATGTGTGATCATTAGATGAATTGAACTTCATAAAGGAGTTTATGAAGGTTCCAATGTTGTCCATGTCAATAATTAATTGGGCCTAATGAGTCACTGTAACCACCCGAATTTAAAAATTAAAACAATGGAGTACCAATTTTATTTATTTTAGAAAATCTTTATTTGCAAACTGGTCTTAAAATTATAGATCAAAGGTTTGAGAGTCTAATTATGCGCATGGAAGGGTGGAAATTTAATCCCACCGCACCCTGACACATCCGTTTAAAAATGATTACGCTAAATTAATTGTGCGAATTATTAATAGCTTTTAAAAATATTTGCTATGCCCCTTAAAACACAAATATGATTAAGAAGAGAAATAATTTATTAAACTTTATTTTAGCTTGACGGAAAGAATTTTGCTCCGACGTATCCTCAGGTGCGGTGAGAAATTCAAAACTACGTCGTTCTTAAAAATTATGTGTGTACTGGTTGGTTTTAATTTTTGAAAATAATTTTAAAGAAATTATTTTAAAAGCTTTAGATTACCAAGTTGTCGCAACTAAAATAATCTGAAAAATACTACGAGATTAACAAATTGTCATGGCTAAATTAATCCTTAATTAGGAAAAATCAATAAATTAATACAAAATAATAATTTAAAACTAGTTTGGGTCATCAAGCTGTCACATCCAAAATGACCCAAAAAATTGAGATTAACAAGCCGTCACGACAAAATTAATCCCTAATTAAGTTTCTAAACTACATAAGAAAAATTCTAATAAAACAAATAAAGAACATACAAAAGTAATAAACAATTATAAGAAAATTTCTAATAAAACAGATAAAGGGGGTAAAAAAAGCATGCAAAAAAATAGCCAATTATAAATTAAAAAAAGAGAGATGAAGAGCATAAAAAATAGACAATTATAAACTAATAAAGAGCATGAAAAAGCATACAAAAATAAATAATTATTAACTAAAGGAGAAGGTAAATAGACTTACCTCAAAGACGACAAAACTTGAAGTACAGAGCCAAGTTGTGGAGAACAGCCTTAACTCAACAAGCTTGATGCCTCAAAAATGTACTATGAGGTTAACAAGCCGTCACAGCTAAATTAGTCCTCACAGATAAATAAGTTAACAAGCCGTCTCGGCAAAATTAACAAACTTCCCTAATTCTACTCAAAAACAAAAATTTTACTTTGACACTAGCTTGGTTTTAATCCTAAGCCCAAGTATCTTAAAAAATATTACTATGACACAAGCTTTAATATAAAGCTCAAGTGTCTTTTTTTAACTCTTTGAAGAGTCTTTTTGTGTTTTTTTGTTTGGTTCTCTCCAATGGTGTGTTGGAATGGAGGGGAATGGGCTCTTTATATAGAGAGAAGGGAGGATGAAGGAATGAGAAGTGAGCAATATGGGACTTTTTAGGAAAGTTATTTTTTTCAATGTGGACAGCCATTTTTTGACAACCATATCTCACACTAGAGGGCTTAGAGCCCGTTTGTTTGGGCTTCTCGAAAATGTAACTTTTATCTCTTCCTTATTTTAGAAGTGTTTTTTACAATAGTTAAACCTATTTATAATTTTATAAAAATATTTGGCTTTTTTATTCTGCTTTTTCTAGAAGTTAAAATTTTTAGCTTCTTAAAGAAGTAGGTTTTTGGCTTTTTTTTGTGACTTCTGCTTTTTTTAAAAGCAGACATCCAAACAAACTAAAAATGAGAAGTGCTTTTTTTTAAGAAAAAAGTAGCTTTTGGAGAAAGAAACTCATCCAAACGGGCCCTAAGCTTGAAAATCGGTTCGGTCATATTGAAGTATCATATGAGAGGAATATGCCGACCAAATTTGAGGATGATCCAACAGTTCAATTGAGAGAAATAGCTCTTTGGAAAACTTATACCCGAAACAGTGTGGTGGTCTAAAAAATGAACAACCCTCTTTTTTTGTTTTTTTAAATATTTGGAACAAAATTGGGTGTTCACAGTCACATCCCAATATTATCTCGTAGGAAATACCTAACGCACAATTCAATTTTATGAGATAAGAATGAGAAAAAGAGCTTTTGATGTGGAGCCTTATGACCGATTGGCCCACAGGTCATGGGCCCGGTGCACGGCCCATGGGTCGGGTCCAGGGATAGGCGCATAAGCTTGATGACTCACACTATGGACCTCATAGGTCACACATGCGTTCAAGTGGGATAAGCCTGCACTTGCGTCATCACATGAGACTTGGATATGATTCAAATATGTTAAATGAAATGCTAAGTGTAAAAAAGAATCATTAGGCCAAAGTAAGGAGTCACTGGACCATGAATTACTCAATGAGGATTCACTAATACTAAGGAAATGGGCCAAGGGTTATAGAACCCCCATGCCCACCTAGATTGGGTGCAATAATTGAAGGAGAGAAAATAGGCCAAGTGATGGTCACTTCGGATAAAGGATCCACTTGGGCCAAAGGGGCGCAACTAGGGATAAGGAAAACCCTAGTCTAGCGCCCCAAGCGAGAGAAAAGACACAACAAGTGTGTTGCCCTATTGCTCTCTTTTACAATTGGGCACACTAAATGCAAAAGGATCCGTGCTAAAGGTGACGGTTTTGCACTAAAGGCGGTGGTTGTTGAAGCAATAGTCTTCCATATGTCAACTTGAAAGGAGAAAGACTAAATATTACCAAAAAAGAAATAAATAAAAATCCTGAAATAATAATAAGAAAATACTAATCTAGTTAATAAAAATATACAAATAATTATAAATATTTACAATTATATGCTTTTCTTCTTGAACTAAGAAAAAACCCTAAAGAATTGTCCAAAACTACACAAAATCTAATAATAGATTGCCTTGTGTCAATAGCATTTCCTCAATCTGTAAGAAATGTCTCATGTGTCTACGATAAATGCATATGATTTAATAATTAGTGAAGGGGAAAAATGATCACTGGCAATTGACTTTTGGGAAGAGGTGTCTTGTCTATTTGATGAGAGTAGTCATATCTATAGGATGTGAAGTGTTATATAAAGGATAGAAACATGTCCATTCATTTTCTGGCCATTAGAGGCGCCTCAAGTTTTCCATCAAGAAGAGAGAGCATATCAAGAAGGATAAAAAGATTGATAAAGGTTTTTATTATTGTATTCCAAGTCACACATTGTTAAACATCGGTTTTGTATCATGGAAAAAGGTCAGTGCATCTTCATACAAACTTTTAGCAATGTGAAAATCATGATTTCTTAAGATCCTTGTTCATGTTCTTGTTTTATGATTGTTGAACATGAAATTATATAATAACTTACCTGTGGTATCAGAGCATAGTTTTTGAATTTATGGTTTTCCAATTAAGAAGATTTCAAAGAGAAATGAGGTCTGTTATTTCTAATGATTATCTGGTATATCTACAAGACTCTGAATTTGGCATAAGAATGGAGAATGTTCCAGTTACGTTTTCACAAGCCACGAATAATGATAATGCTGACAAATGGTTAGATGCCATGAAAGATGAGTTGAAATCTATGGAAGAGAACGAGGTTTAGGACCTTGATGAGTTACCATAAGGTTGCAAGAGAGTTGGTTGTAAGTTGGTCTTTAAGACCAAACATGACTCTCATGGTAACTTAGAACGTTACAAGACCAGACTAGTTGCAAAAGGAATAACTCAAAAAGATGGAATTGACTAATGAGGAGACCTTTTCACCCATCTTCAAGAAATATTCTCTAAGAATAATATGGCATTGGTGGCTCATTATGATATAGAGTTACACCAAATAGATGTGAAACCTGCTTTTCTAAATGGGAATTTAGA
The DNA here is from genome assembly GCF_033153095.1 of Gastrolobium bilobum. NCBI lineage: Eukaryota > Viridiplantae > Streptophyta > Magnoliopsida > Fabales > Fabaceae > Gastrolobium > Gastrolobium bilobum. The sequence goes on along the minus strand of NW_026896352.1, from coordinate 28,574 downwards.
GGAAGATGTGTACATGGACCAACCAATAAGGTTCATAGAAAAGGGAAAAGAAAACATCATGTGTAAACTTAAGAAATCAATATACGGACGTAAACAAGCATCCCCAACAATAATTTCTTAAGTTTAATGATGTCGTTGTTTCCTTGATTTAAAGAAAACACTATTGATCGATGTATATATCTTAAGGTCAGTGGGAGCACATTTATTTTTCCTTATTCTATATGTTGATGACATCTTACTTGCAACAAATGATCTTGGTTTTTTGAGTGAGACTAAGAAGTTTCTCTCTAGTAACTTTGAAATAAAAGATATGGGTAAGGCAACCTATGTAATCGGAACAGAAATATTTCGTGATAGATCACATGGACTGTTAGGCTTGTCTTAGAAAACATATACCAATAAAGTTTAAGAGAAATTTAAGATGTACAAATGCTCACCATCTCTTGTTCTAATTCAGAAAGGAGATAAATTTAGTCTCATGCAATGTTCTAGACATGACTTGGAAAGAAAATAAATGGAAGCAATTCTATATACATCACTTGGTGGGAGTTTAATATCTGCTCAAACTTGTACTAGACCAGATATTAGTTTTGCAATTGGAATGTTAGGAAGATTCCAGAGTATTCCTGGAATGCATCATTGGAAAGATGCAAAAAAAGTTTTGAGTTATCTGGAAGGTACTAAAGATCACATGCTACCTATAGGAGGTCTGATAACCTTGAGGTAATTGAATATTCAGATTCTGATTTTGATGGTTGTATGGATATAAGAAAGTCCACTTTTGGATATTTGTATCTTTTAGCTGGAAGAGCTATATCAGAGAAGAATGCAAAACAATTAGTAAAGCTAAATTTGTGACATGCTTCGAGGCTATATTTCAGACTAAATTACTACGAAATTTTATTTCAAGACTTGGAATAGTATTCTGCAACAATCTTATTGTGACAAGACTTGAAATTTTATTATCAAGCCATTGAAAATTTATTGTGACAATTCTGCAACAATCTTATTCTCTAAAAATGGCAAGTATTCTAAAGGAGCTAAGCATATAGAGTTAAAATACTTTGTTGTTAAAGAAGAGGTTCAGAAACATAGAGTGTCGATAGAGCATGTTAGCACCGATCTTATGATAATTGATCCCTTGACAAAAGGAGTATCGCCCAAAACATTTACTTGATATGTGTATAGTATGGGTTTTATGCCCTAGCGAATGTTAAAATTATTGTTATGTATTGGTCATTGTCACTTTGAGCTCATTAATATACATATTTGTGAGATTCTCCTGTTCTAAAATTTATGTATGTATGCATGTATGAATGATATTATTGAAAAACAAAATTTGTATGTAATGAAGACTTTATTGTTGGACATTAAATGTACTTCTCATTAAAGTGTCATGTTAAGGAGAAAAGTTAATAAAATAGTACATAGAAGGGACTATGTCGATTTGCTGATGTACAACCGCCATGACTCTTATTAGTTTTGTCCTTAGCAATGACATATGATGTAGCCAATATGTATGAAATCTTTTAGGCAAGATTATGCATATTATGATTGATATTTTGTTAAATTATGAAATGACATGTTACATGAGTCAAGTGGGAGAATGTAAGAAATGTCTCATGTGTCTATGATAAATGCATATGATTTAATAATTAATGGAGGGGCGTAACGATAATTGGAAATTGACTTTTGGGAAAAGGTGTCTTGATTGCTTGATAGGAGTAGTCATATCCATAGGATGTGAAGAGTCACGTCTTTTGGATACATAATTTATATACAGGATAGGAACATGTTCATTCTCTAACCATTAGAGACACCTCAAATTTTCTATCAAAAAGAGAAAACCTATGTAGAAGGGTAAATAGATTGATAAAAGTTTCTATTATTGTTTTGCAAGTCACACATTGTTGAGCATCAGTTTTGTATCATGGAAAAAAGTAACTGCATATTCACACAAACTTGTAGCAACGTGAAAATTATGAATTCTTACTATTCATTGTTCGTGTTCTTGTTTTATGATTGTTGAACATGAATTATAAAATAACTTACGCAATCTGCATCAGCAAAGGTCTTGAGCTGCAAATTAGAGTTAGAAGAAAATAGTAAGGGAAGACTTCAAGTATTTAAGAAGATGAGTTTATAAGTTGTTCAAGGAGCAGCCATGAAGTGGCTGAGTTTATAAGCTGCGTAGCATATGTCTATCTTCAAAATAGTCAAATCCGAGTTTATTCACTTCGTAGTCACAATCTACCAACCAATTTTCGATACTCATAAATGTTGGTAATGAATCTCTATTGTTGGCACTTAATTTTAGATTTGCCGACTGGGGTTATTTGGCTTGGAACATCGTGGTACACTTTTTTTTTTTTTACTTATTTAATTAATTACTTTTTAACTCGTATTGAATAAATCCAAATTAATTCGCATTGTATAAAATATAAAATATATAAATATTTATTTTAAATTAATATTCAACTAAGAATTAATTGTGATAATATCATATAGATAAATTAATTCGTTACGCACCAGACAAAACTTTTGGCTTGTGCCAAACATCAATTCTTGAAAAAAAATTCAGCCAGTGTCAGCTATGGAGAAAGCCATGGATAAAGTTGTTATTTACATAGTTCATTGTTATTTCTATAGTTTTATAAATATAAAAGCAATCATTTTTTAAAATCAACCAATGTCAAAGCACTTGCTAGTTCTAAAATGACTCTGCCAACGACGTTACGGGTTGACCTATGTCATGCTGTGCGAAATCGAATTAGATCAACGCATGCCAAAATTATTTGTTTATTTAATTTTATTAATCCACCATACATGTTTATAAAGCTATTGAGCAATTTAAAGTTTAAGCATTAAATAATAAAAAAATGCTCAGCTAAAAAGTTTACATTAAGTACTAGACTTCGATATTCAAACATTAATAATTAGGCAAATCTGAATCAAATTACCCAATGATAAACTTCATTGGATATAAAGATAAGTAACACTTGTTAACCAAAAAAGATAAGTAACACTAACATGGTCAAAAACTAAAGCAAAGAACAACAAAGTTTTACAAAACTCAATAGCGATATTAACCAAAGCGGGTTGGTTCAAGTCCTTATTAATGTAAAAATTTCTATTTGGAAGACTTAATCCCACTATGATATGAATGTCCTTGACTCAAATAGAATTATCTCCCATAAATGATATAAGTGGTTTATATAAAAAAAATGTATATATTAGCGACCTTAATATTGTTATGGGCCTATATGAGATACTTGTTACAAAATGGATGACCTTTTGTATTCTAAAATGGTAATTCAAATTCTGAAAATCGTTGGAATTTAAGCCTAATTTATGATTATAACTGTTGACATGTATCCCCCAATTTATTATTGTTTAATACTAGTTTGTAATCCTCTATATATATATATATATATATATATATATATATATATATATATATATGGGGAGGGTTCTTTTGACTCCAGAGTAAGATTTTTAAGTCTTACTCTCCATCTCAAGTCGTTGATAGACGAAAATCAATGGTTGTCATTCATAGTGTAATTAATAATTAATTAATTAATATAACTTCTTAAACTATAACCGTTGGATGGACGGAAATCAACGGCTATGATATGGAGTAAGATTTATAAGTCTTACTCTGGAGTCAATGATCTCTCTCATATATATATATACGGGTATAATCATGCTAATGAGATTAGACATTCTTCTGAACACACTCTCTCATCTTCCCTTGATTTACTCTTATATCTTTCTCTATGATTTTACTTGCTTTCTCTTGTACGAATTTCCTTTTCTTGAGACCCTTTTTCATATCACGTTATCAGCACGACTAGCTCCCTACGAAAAAAAAAAAAAATCAAGGGTTTTTTAGCAAGGTTTTAACAAGCATGAATATCATTACAATGATGTCCATGTGAAAGTGTTATAAATGGACATTATGGAAAATTGTAGTTGTTACTCCACTTCCTTAGCTCCATCAGTAGCTATATGGCTTGACTGAGGGAAAGTTATATGCACTGTATTCTTTTTCCTTTTACCAAGTTTTTATCTCACTAGTTTTTTTTTTTTGGAAAGATTTTTAATGAGTTAGTCTAAGTCTATGTTGCACCGACACCGATACGGGACACGATTTACGATACGATACGACACTCCGACATGTTAATTCTAAAAAATATTAAATTTTGATACGTTAGGACACGTTTGATACTATATAATATTTTTAATTTATGTAGTGTATATTATATTTAATATTCAATAATTTAATAAAAAAAATAAAGCTACACTTATTAATCAATTTTGTAAAGAAACATAAGATATCCCAAATGTTTATATTAAACTCAATAAAAAAGTAATCGTAATTCGACAAATCTAATAGTTGGAATTCAAAATGCAACACAACGTAACCTTTGAACTCTTTTTGAGTCTTTGCAACGAGTATTGGAGTGTCGGAGAGTCGGTGAATGTCTACAGTGTCGGACACGACACGTCAGTGTCGGTGCTTCATAGGTCTAAGTTAGCATATAACAAAAAAAAATTGTATATTAATTACGAATATTGTACTCTTTTTTCTTCGCTAAGATTTTATCACTGAGTTTTTCTTACCAATGTTTTAACGAGGCATATTCGTAGTACATCATCGTCCGAGGGGAGTGTTACAAAATGGATATGCCTTTTTGTATTCTGAAACGATAATTCAAATTCTAAAAACTGCTGGAATTTAATCTCCAATTTATGATTATAACTATTGACATTTATTTTCCAGTTTATGATTGTTTAATACTAGTTTAATTACCATGTATTGTTGTAACCTTATATATATAAGTATCATTATGCTAATAAGATTAGACATTTTTCTCATTTTCCCTTGACTTACTCCATATCTTTCTCTTGTACGAATTTTCTTTTTTTGAGACATTTTCTTTTCTTTAAACTTTTTTTTTATAACAATACTCATATTTTAAAAGACTCAAAAGAAGACAGAAAAAAGAGGAAACTAACGAAATAAAAAAAAAAAAAAATCCTTGATTGACACTAATCACGGTAACATTGGGGCCAAAAATGCTATTAAAAGTCGAAAATTTTATTACTAACGGATAAACTTTATAAATAAAAATAACTACACTTTCTCTCGTATACGATGCAGAGACATACCTATTTGGCTCACTTATTCTGTACATAGTGATATGCACATGTTAACGTAATTGAAGTCACATGACTATCCCACTGTTGTCAACTAAAAAATACACCAAACAAATCCTCAAGCAATCTCCAATCTCCTCGTGTTCGTTACTTGTCTAATCCGCCAGCAGAACCCAGTTCACGCGCCACCGTCCTCCGCCGCACACTAAATCTGCCACCGCGGCAAGAAGAAGCGCGTGGATGCCAGAAAAAACAAAACAAAAAACATGAACCGTTAGCCCCTGAAAACACTTTCCAAATATAGGAAGCTCCTCTAACGTCTCTTTGCCTTTGGATCAGGCACACCACACTCACCCACACACAGAAACAAAGCCACTTAAAATCACAAACCCAAAAAAAAAAGAAAAAAAGAAAAAAAATTTCCCTCTGTCTCTTTCTTCTTACCATTTTGCTTCATTCATTTATTTATTCTTTCTTTTTTATTCTTCTATATTTCTCTCTATGTCTCGTGCACCGAACTACGAGTTTCAGGAATGGTGGAACAAGCAGAGAGAAAACAACAACCTCGACCTCTTCGAGGAAAAATCCGACCAGGTTGACTCCTCATTCGTCTCCGTCGATGTCGGCGGCAGGCGCAGCGGCGTCAATTCGGATCCGTCGGTTGAGAAGGAGCGTGGCCGGAGCGCGAGGCAGCTCCGGTGGGTGTGCTTGCTTAGGTTCCAGCAAATTGCCGCATCGCTTGCTTGGATATCAAACGGTTTCTTGTTCTTGGTACGCACCGCGAATCGCCGGATCGCCTCGCCGGATTCGCGGCGAGCCGATTCGGGGACATCGCGGCTGTACCGGGTGATCAGGGTTTTCCTGATTGTGGTGATTGTTTTGTTAGGGTTTGAGCTTGTTGCTTACTTCAAGGGATGGCATTTTAGCCCTCCAGCGGCAGCAACCGCCGCCGAGATGCTGGGGATGGTGGCGGTGGTTTACGCGCGGTGGCTCGAGATTCGGGTGAATTATTTGGCACCACCGTTGCAGAGTTTGACCAATATGTGCATTTTGTTGTTCATTGTGCAATCAGTTGATAGGATAGTTTTGATCTTGGGGTGTTTCTGGATCAAGTTCAGGAAACTCAAGCCTGTGGCTTCTGTGGATTATGGGAAAAATGCTGAGGAGAGTGTGGAGGATTATCCTATGGTGTTGATTCAGATTCCTATGTGCAATGAGAGGGAGGTAAGAAGATGTAGGTTCTGTAGTCCTTTCTGAAAATGGAAATTTTGTCCAGTTTTTTTGTAGTATATGGTGTGCTCTAGTTATGTTTAAATGCTGATTTGATTGTTTTCTTTATTTGTTTGTGATCTGTGCTTTTATTCCATCACATTTTATAGGCACAAAATTTACTGTTTTCTATAAATCTGAGATATTTTTTGAATGAAGGAAATTTATGTTTACACTGATAGTTTGTTAATAGACCCAATATAGGCAAATATTCTAATAAGCTGTTTCTATTATAAGTTAGAATAAGATAATCCAAAATAAAATAACATCCCTGAATAACAAAAGACAGTAAATAGTTCCAAATTAAAAGCTCTAATTGTGAAATTAAAAACCCTAACTTAAATAACAAAACTAATAGCCCACTCTACATCTCCTGTCATGTTCATGAAATTTGATGATGGACATATTTCTAAGGGTAAAATATTTCTAAATGAGCTGGGTATGTGCAGAATTATTTTTGTCATTTTGTGGCTTGAATGTCTGGTGCTTTGAGTCATACAGAGGTATTACATGGGCTGTGTGTGGCTGATTGAAGTTAGAGCTTTGTAACTTGTAGATGGAAAAAGACAAGGGTGTGTATCTTGGAGCTTAGAACTATGACAGAATGGAAGTTTGCTGTGACATTGTGAGTGAGATCGGGTTAGTTGTTGGGTTTCATTGATTTTAAAGTGGGAATGGCAGAGGATTGTTGTGTGTATGTGATTGTTTTAGGGGTAGAGATTTGTCTGTGTTCTCATCAGATGCTGCCTACTCAAATCACAATTGACCATACAACCACTTGCTCCTAAAATTCCATACAACGACAATATTAGATTCATTCTGCTCCTAATGCTCAACTTGGAGAAGCAATTACAGTGGCAAGCTTATGGAAGCAACTAGTATTCAGCTACTTAGACCTAAACAAAAAAAGATGAAAGAAAAAACAATAGATTTGGAAAACCTTTATCCACTTAGTAAGAATACTCAACCTATGCTTAGATACAAAGTATAAAAATGTATTTATAGATAGAGAATAAATGTATAAGTGAAAAAAAAACCTTTATATCAATGATAATTAGATATTAGGAGAGGTATATTTTTGCAACTCACATCCTACAAAATCAATAGTTTCCTCCCTTTCTTTTCATATCATCTAACTTTCCTCCTCTATTCTTGTCTCTCGTCAAAACTCATAAAATAAGTATCATTGTGGTTAAAAGGAGGAGGTGCATCCTTCTCATCACCAATGTTACTATCTGTCTGTTCCAATCAGCACCGTCCATCCTTCCTAGAACATTCACCATCAAATGCATTTTTATTTATGAGCTGAGCAATTAAGAATCTGATAACTTAATTTTTTATCACCCTACTCTCCTTTTTGTTATCAATACTTAATTTTTGTCTTGTTGCCCCATAGGTTTACCAGCAATCCATTGCAGCAGTTTGTATCCAGGATTGGCCAAAGGAGAGAATGCTTGTACAGGTTCTTGATGATTCTGATGAAGTAGATACCCAACAGCTCATCAAGGCAGAAGTGCATAAATGGCAACAAAGGGGTGTTCGGATAATATATAGACATCGGCTTATACGTACAGGTTACAAGGCTGGGAATCTTAAATCAGCAATGAGCTGTGATTATGTTAAGGATTATGAGTTTGTGGCAATATTTGATGCTGATTTTCAGCCAACGCCAGATTTCTTAAAGAAGACAATACCTTATTTCAAGGTAATTTAAGTTAAAAATACTGTTGACTTGAGTAAATAACAGCAGATATTTGAGTGTAAAAGAGAAATTTTATAGATATTTGTTATTTTTTCTTTATGTCTTAGATTGAAACATCCTTAAAGCTAGTTTAGTTGCAGAATCTCGAGTTGCTTTGGCTAAAAGTTGTAATTTAGAAATAGTATACACAGTTTCCCCCATATACTTGAGATTGGTACACTTTTGAATCTCAAGCATACGATTTAACATTATCTGGAAGGGTCTGATTGCTGTTGTAAAATCAGATAATCATTCAGAGGGAAGTGTGATAAGTTGTACATATGCTCGGCCACCTAAAATTTTGTACTATTGGTGTTTATTTTTATTTGTACCAATTTTCATAACTGGTCTTCAAGTTTCATTATTGACTCATGACTAGAAAAAATGAAAGAAAATTTCCAATATTTCTGGGAATCGAGTTCACATGTTATGGCACTAGAGTTATTGGCCTAATTCATCCAATTTGTCATAGAGTACAACTTACAGTCTTGATAGCGGAATATCTCCTATTAATATCATTGATACTTCTAGAAAGTTAAATACTTTAAATTTGATAATAGTTTTTCTTTTGTGATTCTTCAAATATCTTAAGCATCTCCATTTTGAAAACCTCCAGTTCCTGACTAGTTTGAATGATTAATTCTGCTCCTGCAAGATGTCATCATTCACATCAATGCTGCAACTGTCTTTACTATTCTCAAGTCCATCAATATGAGCTGTAAAAGTATTTGATGACTTCTATTAGAGTGACATAAACAAATCATTTCAAGATATAAAGAAGATTTTCATATCAAAGAAGCTTTCAATAGTCGAAACAAGTAGTAAAAAAATGCTTGTTTATTAATAGGTCATTTTAAATGAAAATTATTTTTGGGTCCTGTATTAAGCATCTGTCTAACCACTGTTTTTTTTTTTTTTTTTTTGTTCTCCTGTTTTGCTCTAACTAAAGGGAAAGGATGATTTGGCGTTAGTCCAGACAAGATGGGCATTTGTAAACAAGGATGAGAACTTGCTTACAAGATTGCAGAACATTAATTTATCTTTCCACTTTGAGGTTGAACAGCAGGTGAATGGTGTCTTCATTAACTTCTTTGGCTTTAATGGAACCGCTGGTGTCTGGAGAATAAGGGCCCTTGAAGAGAGTGGTGGTTGGTTGGAGCGAACAACTGTTGAGGACATGGATATTGCTGTTCGTGCCCATCTCTGTGGATGGAAGTTTATATTTCTCAATGATGTTAAGGTGCACTGTATTTCAATTTTTGGGGCCTAATCAGAAATGTTTTGGAGTTTTATATGTCTATTATGCTTCTTGCAGTGCCTTTGCGAACTTCCAGAGACCTATGAGGCATATAAGAAACAGCAACACCGCTGGCATTCTGGTCCAATGCAGTTGTTTCGTCTATGTTTTGTTGATGTACTTCGTTCAAAGGTATTGAATTCTGTGCCAGTTTCTTTTTAGAGTACTTGAATTCTTTTAAATCCAGGAAACTATTATTCTGTTATTATTATTATTATTGTTATCCTCAGAATATAAATAAAGTGATAGAACTAAAGGAACAGTAACTTTACTGCAAATTCTTCTCTCTACCCCTCCCCCTCTGTATAAACGTTTCCCCCCCTCTATCTCAATCATACCAGAATAATACCCTGCATCATTTTCCACCTGTTCTTTCTGTTATGTTCCCCATTCTCTGCACTAACTGAATTTCCCACTTTCATTGATTACAATTTCTCCATTTCCTTCCCCTTATGCCCTCATTGTTGCTATTAAGGACAACTTTCTTTGATGCAGACCCCATGCATTTCCTTTTATTTTCATATACGTGGGTCAGCAGCCCATCAACCCCCACCCCTAAAATGAGTGCCACCTTGTCCTCAAGGTGAAAATGAGGAAGTAGCCTCTTAATATCTGCAAGAGCTCCCAAGTATTGTCATGGTCACGTCTGGCCAATAACTTCAAAATAGGCAAAGAGAGACGCCATCCCTGTTGGAAACCGCAGCACCTGAAAAACAATGTAAGCACAACACTTCTTGAACAAAATCAGCAGCTATTTCTAGTGCAGAAAAAGGATTACTTAACGGAATGAAATGCGCTAAATTATTTGATCGGCAATAAACAAAATTGAGTTCTTCACCTTTGACCTCGGAAATCCCTGTATGAAATTCATGGTGACTTCTTCCACTTGAGCTGGAATGTGTAAGGGTTGAAGCAGTTCTCCAGGAGTTAGAGCCTGGTATTTATTCTTTTGACACACCTCACATTTAGCTACAAACTGTTCAATGTCACATCTTTCCCCATTCCAATAGAAAGCAGAGGCAATTTGTGTGTGCTTGTTGCGCCTGAATGCCCTCCCCATAGAGAAACATGAAAGTCAGCTAAGGTGACTGGAATTTTGGCAGATGTCGGAGATAAGACCAGCCTGTCCTTATAAATGGCATCCCTTAGAAATACGGCAGTGTGGATGAGAAGATGGGTTCTGCACTAGTTCTTGGAAAATCTGGTGTAACTGGCCATCCTCCAAACACTACTCAGACACTTCCTCCAAATCTGGGTTAGTTATCACAGAAATACCTTGTTCTCCAGCATCCGAGATAAAGTATATGCAGCTCCATTGTCTTTCCCTGGTTTGTATTGAATCTCAAAGTCAAACCCAGCAACTTGGCAACCCATTTCTACTGTTCACCAACTAGTTCTTGCTATTCTAACAAAAACTTTAGGCTTTTCAGATCTGTTTTGATGATTAAGTGGCTGCCTAATAAATTTTGTAGCCATTTCCGACCTGGAAGTACGATTGTCATCCCTCTCATAAACTGTCTTGCTTTTAGACCTATTTGACAAAACCTGACTAATGAACACCAAAGGTCTTGCCCTGCTTCATCAAGACTGATCTGATGCCCAGACCCAATTGCAAACTTTGGGCATGGCCAAAGTGGGCAGTTGCCCCATGGCTGTCTCTTCAATTGCCGGAGAGAATCCTGGGTTTGCTGACCCTGAGTAAAAATGTTTTTCATCAATAACTAACCAGTCATGAAGGCTCCCTTAAACACTGTCTGCGTGTTGAATTGGTGCAGATATCAACTTGAACTGCCTCCAATATTCTTCCTCCGGGTCGATTTTCAATAAACTCATCAATACTTAATATGGATTCTCGGAGAAAGAGTTTTGGAATCGTCCCAACAACTTGCCTTTGAATGTGTGACATGACATGTGTTGTGTGCTCCTCCCACTGATGGAACCAATTTACTGCCTTCCCCTCGAAGCAGATAGCTACTTTCACCACCTTATCTTCATCCGGAATCTAATTGATCTCAAAATACCTCTCAGTGTGATAGATCCAGCCATACGGGTCCTCACCAGTGAAAATAAGGCACCTCCAGTCTGCTCATTCTATCCTCCCTTTGACCCAATTCTCTTATCGTGTTCACCTGCTCTCTATTACTCCTGATTCCTTCATCAATACTCCCATTTTGTCTCTCCCTGCTCAAGCAAGCCAATCCAGTCCTCGATTCATGCATCATATCCACTTTCAACTTCCCATGTGTTTCTTACCATTCTTGGCTGATCTCGTCCATTCTGCATTCCAAAGCCTTAACTCTCCCTTCCATCCTAGTTGGTATCATTTCAGCTCCCAAGATCAGAAACTCTGATAACAAGTTGATAGAAACTGAAGAAACAGTAGTTTTATTTATCTAACAATGGATTCCAATCCTCTAACAGAAGGAATTACAACCTTAATAGAAAATGAAAGCAAAGAGATCAAAACAAGTAAAATCTAGTGCTGCAGTTAGCAATCCTGCGGCCACCCCTAACCTTGCTCCAAATTCTTCTCTACCCCTCTCTCCTTAACCCTCTCCGTATAAACACTTCTCCCCGCTGCATCAATCACACCAGAATCATTATCCTCTACCACACCAGAATCATACTCTTATTTATCATTTTCCACCTGTACTTTCTGTAATGTTCGCCATTCTCTGCGCTAACCGAATTCCACACTGTTTCATTCAATGCAATTCCTCTGTTTCCTGCATTGCTCCTTATTTCCTCATTGTTGCTATTATGCCCCACTTTCTTCGGACCACACCCCATGCATTTCCTTCTTTCATGTATGTGGGTAAGCAGCCCATCATAAAGTTTTATCCCTTTAAGTATTTGGAAGTCACAACTTGATTTCCAAGCTTTGTCTTTTAATAAGAAATCTAATTCTTGGTAATGAAAATTGAATAGTTGTTGCATAAATTCACTTAATAAGATGCACGGGTACATCATTGAGTTACCTGTTGTGATTAGGACTAGCATAGTTTAAGACATCCTACATAGACATACATCCACATCAGAGGAAAAGTGTCAATTTGTCGGTGTCTAATATCAAATTTATGCTACTAAGCTGCATAAATATTTTCTGCTTATTTGCTTCAATGATAATATAATTGTAAGTAGTTTACTTACTAGTAAGCTGAAGGAGTAAATAGTACTTGTTACTGTACCCAAAGTAGATACATGATTTATTGATCTTTGTACTCATTTATGCATTAAAGAGGCCGAGCTTGGAGCGGTGGTAAAAACTGCTCCTTTATGATTGAAAGGTCACGGGTTCAAATCCGGGAAAAAGTCTCTTTGCCAATATGTAAAGGTATGGTTGCGTAAAAGGATTGCCTTTACCGCTACCTTCGCTATTCGGGGTTTAATGGGGGGTGGTTGGGTATTCATTTATGCATTATTTGCATGGAGGAGATAAATTTACTTTTTTACTTTGACTGTGATGTTCAACATGTTATCAAATTTGACATTCTTGTTTGTGTATCACCTCCACATGTTGCTCAATATGGGCCTCTTGGCAAGACTGGCCGAGTATCATATACATCTTACTCAGTGTTAGACAATATTACACGTAGTATGTTTTTCATCTTCCTTGAGAAGACATGTCAGGAGTTAATTGTTAAAACCCAACAACTGTGCACTCCAAGAATGTGAAAGGCAAGTCCTTGCTTGATGCCTTGGTCTGAGTAGTGCCCATGGTACATTTTAGTCAGACAGCATCTTGTCTGCCTCGAGGCCAGAGAGAGCTCCTAATTGCTTCATTAATGTATTAAGTTCCTCCAGCCCCAGTCTTTCATGTCCTCTCTTTTTTTAAAATATTTAACTATCTACTGCTGATGCAATGGCATTTGAAGGTATTTCTTGCAAAATCATTAGATACTTCTCTCATAAAGCTATAAATTGTCTACCCATAACTCATTACCTTTCGGTCAGGCCTTTAACATGGAATTTAAAATCAAATTGGATCTTGGGTCTAATTAAGCATTTTCTTGTGCCTGAACGGCTGAACCAACGTTACTAAAGCCTCTACTATTTGACCATGTGAAAATGCAAAAGGGTAGTGGAATAATGCAGTGCAGGGAGTGAACTTTGTTTATCTCACCATTATTTTCTTTGATGATAAAAACGAGCTACCTGCCTGTCATCATTTTCTGAAGATGTTTGCTTAATGACGTAATTGTTAACTACACTACTCCATTGAAGATTAACTTACTTAACCATTCATTTGTTATCGTTATCTCATCTCATCTTTTTTAGAATATAGCCTCAAAAATTTTGCAAAAAAAAAAAAATCGGGGAAGGGGAAGGCAGCTGGGCCGGTGCATAAAGTGAATTATGTCAATCAATTTGCTTCCCTGATCATACCATCATGTTCAAAGCCTCCTATGGTCTATGTTCTCTCTCAGACATACATTAGAAAATGGTACTTAAATTTGTATAAAAATTTTGGCTTTATGAAATACTCATATATACTACAGATACGTTAAAACAATTATTCGTACAATTATATGTCCACATCTCACGCTGTATGTAATGCTAATTGGTTTATTTCATCAATTTTATTAAAATAATTTGACTTCTAGAAGGATCTCCTTTATCCTGATGTTAATTCCATTTGTACCAGGTTAGTTGGGGAAAGAAGGCCAATTTGATATTTCTTTTCTTCCTCCTGAGGAAGCTTATCCTGCCATTTTATTCATTCACCCTCTTCTGCATCATTCTTCCATTGACCATGTTCCTTCCAGAAGCTGAGCTCCCAGCTTGGGTTGTTTGTTACATTCCTGGAATCATGTCTATCCTAAGTATTCTTCCAGCTCCGCGGTCATTTCCATTTATAGTTCCTTACCTTCTATTTGAGAACACTATGTCAGTAACTAAATTTAATGCCATGATATCTGGATTATTTCGCTTCGGAAGTTCTTATGAGTGGGTGGTTACAAAAAAATTGGGAAGATCCTCAGAGACAGATTTGGTTACCTTTGAGAAAGAATCTGAACCTCTAATGCAATCTACTGGTCTTCATAGATCATCCTCAGATTCAGGCATTGAGGAACTAAGCAAGCTAGAATTGTCAAAGAAAACTGGGAAGACCAAGAAAAATCGTCTCTACAGGAAAGAACTTGCTCTGGCATTTATTTTGTTAACTGCCTCAGTTAGAAGTTTATTATCTGCCCAAGGAATTCATTTCTACTTCCTATTGTTTCAAGGGATAAGCTTTCTAGTTGTTGGTCTTGATTTGATTGGGGAGCAAGTTAGTTGAGCTCCAGATTCGGATTTTGAGTGGATACAAAACCTCAGATCCTCATTGATTCGAGATAAAGGCGGCCAAACTTAACCTATCCCTGAACACATTGATTTGAGCCTAAGATGTTCAGTGGTTTTTGGCTCCCAATTAATGCAAATCAGTGGCTGCTTGGCACCAAACTTGCAGTTCTGTTTGTTTTTTGGTGTAAAGACTTCTGCCTCATTGTTATTGCCAAGTCATATATGCCTTAAAGTTGTAAAAGTTGTTTCAGTTCAGAATGGCAAAATGTATTGACACGTGAAAAAAAAAAGGGCTTTACATTTCTGACCTATAATACCAATATACAGTTGCTTGTTGCCTGCCTGAACTGGAAAGATGGAAATTGTTAGATTATAACATTTGTTATTCTTTTTGAAAATTGACAAACTGTACAATCATATATAGTTTCATTGTATTGTTGCTTCAATTGTATTTGTTATCAGACTTAGATTTCTGGTACACTTCCCAGAAACCATGTTTTCATTGTTTCCCATTAATTTTATTGCTTTGTCTTCATCGTAGCTAATTCTGCACATTATCAAGATTGTGAAACTTGAGCCTTGCCAAATGGTTAACCTCAATATTACCTATGTGATATCGTAAAGCTTAACTATAAATTAGGAGTTTAAACGTATGGCAATAGACAGTACCAAATTTGTGCTGGTTTTACAAACTTATGTATATTTTGATAAAGCAATCACTGATGTATATTTTGATCGGCAAAGGTTAAAAATAATAGAAAAGTGGCATGGCACAGCAAAAGGGAAAACAAAGGTTAGAATTAAAAAAAAAAAAAAAAAGTTCTAAATTCAAGGGTGGTTATTGAATAAAATAAAACACTGGTGATTACTTATGCTAAAGATTCAATAAGCGCGACAATTAGTTTTCTAAAAAATGTTGGCTGTTTTGTATTTTACATAAGGAAAAATTCTGTGTGATTCAAAACGATATAAATTTAGATTCTTTTAAGAAAGAGATAGACACAAAAAGATATAGGTATCATTGAAAAAAATAAAGACAAAAATAAGTGTGAATCTCATCTCTTTATGCTTATCTCTCTCTTAAAAAGACCTAAACTTGTGTCTTTTAAAAAGACATATACTTCTCCCTTTCCATAATTAAAATCCCTTGTTTCTACATTAACATAATATTTCCTTTTGCTTCAACTGTTCAAGTAGATGAAGTCAAAGCTTCTTAAATCAGTTTCACCAATTTGGGGCATATGAAATATGTAACCTAAACAAATACAGTTATTTGTTAATGGTAACAGCTTGGCAGAAAAGTATTATATCGAATTCAATCTGTTTTCTCTTAACTTCATGGAATTCGAAACATTTTTGTGTCGAAAATGAATTACCACATATGGAGACAGAGGGGACCGGTGTTGTTGTGTCTCTGCACATGCAGATCCAAAAATTTGAGAATTTTTTTTAAAGAGTGGATGATTTAGGTCAAGTAAAAAAAAATTAGGAAGATTAAAAAAAAAAAAAAATAAGCCCAAGCCCAACCCAACCAACCCATATAATTAAAAGCTTAAAGCTTAAACTTTACCCCATTATTTTGTCTCTTCTTTTTTTGAAACATAAACCTCAATGGATATCATGATTCCTGAAATTTAATCTTCATCAAGCGGAGAAGAATTGTATGGAATTTTTCACGTTTTTTTGTGAAGCAAGAGTGGTCAACTTTAAATCAAATAGACATCGATAGAGGTTGATTTTTCATCAATTAACCCCTACAATTAATACATTTAAAATTTTCTTTAAAAAAAATCTTCAGAAACGCTGCCCCTGAACTCCCACCTTAAGTGTGCACACATAAATTTTTTTTCCTAGTTCCGCCGCTGTATGGAAATATAGAAGAGAAAATGTATATAAAGATCCTACCAAACTTCTCATATGACAAAAATCCCGTAGAGCATAGCTCTAAAATTTACGTACAACTATGATAAAATATCAATATCAACAGAGTAACGTGGACGTTTTATGATGACGATATAGTGATGATAGGAAACAATCTCGACGAAATACATAAGCTAAAGGCTGATCCAGCAAAAAAAATTGGGATCAAGAGATAGGAAACATTTGACTGAACCATCGTGGTAAATTCTAGTTTGTACTCTTCTAATCCTTATTTTCTATGTTCCAGCACCTTTATTACATTGATTCATTACTATCTTGTTTGAATTGACTACTGTTTCGGATTATTTCAATTGACTCCAAAGGTTTTTAAACACAGAAACTAGTTTCTTGAACTTCAAGATTCTTGTAAATTAATTGGTGATATTGAAAAAAAAAAAAAAAAGTATTTGTTAGGATAAGATCACCTTTGATCTTATTCTTCAACTAATGAAGACCAAATCTTTAGGAAGAGTTTGTTAATATCTTGTATCTGTATAGTTTGGTTAAGATAGTTTGTTTGTTCTCCATATAGTATTGTTACGATAGTATTAGTATTGTTACGATAGTTTGTTATCGTTTGTTTCAGTTTGTTGTCATTTGTATATATAATTGGCTATCTGCCACAAAGCAATACAACACTTATCATTCAATCCTTTCATACTTTTCTATATGGTATCAGTTTAACAGTAACGATCCAATTTCCCATGGCTGATTCAGATTCTTCCGCTGCCAATGACAACCACTGTGGTAAGCTATACCATGATGTCTCTAAATGTTACCAACTTCATGGCAAACCACCCTATGGTCGGGGTAGAGGACGTGGCAAACCCTATGACAAAAGGAACTACACAATTAGTTCTCCTGCACCACAAACCGCAGCTGCCATACCTACGTTTTCCAACCCGAATTTCGTTCCAAATCTGACTCCTGCGATTCTTCAGCAGATTGCCAACATGGTTGTCTCTCCCTCTACACCCTCTGCTAATACTACAACACTTTCTGGTAAGCACATTCCAAATTACACCTGGTTAGTGGATAGTGGTGCTTCTCAACACATGACTGGGAATCTTCAATTAATCTCGAATGTTGAATCCATTCCACCTACTTCCATAGGCTTACCAGATGGTGATCAACTCGTATCAGTTCAACGAGGAATTTTTCAGTTGACATCCGATATTATTCTTCAGGATGTGTTATATGTTCCACAATTAAAATGCAATCTTATCTCAGTTGCTCAATTACTTGCTGATACAAATTGCATTATTTCTTTTACTCACATTGGATGTGAATTGCAGGACCCCACAACGAGGATCAAGATTGGACTGGGTAGATTGCAGGCTGGTGTTTATGTGCATGACTCCTTAAATAAAAGATCTTCCCTTACTGCATGTACTGCTCAAAAACAACAGACTGCAGATATTTGGCATCGTCGCTTGGGTCATCCGTCGTTTCAGTCCTTGCATTTTCTCCCTTTTGTTACAATGAATAAACATAAGGAAATTTCTTCTTCAGTATGCGATATTTGCCTTAGAGCACAACAAACTCGCACTGTATTTCCTGTTAGCATTAATAAAACTACTTCATGTTTTGATCTTATTCATTGTGACATATGGGGTCCATATCAAACTGCTTCTTTAACTGGTGCAAGATATTTTTTAACTATTGTGGATGATTTTAGCCGAAATGTCTGGGTTTATTTAATGAAGACTAAAACTGAAATGTTCCAATACTTATCTCAGTTTCTCTTGATGGTTCGTACTCAGTTCAATGCCAATGTCAAAATAATACGATCCGACAATGGTTCAGAGTTCTGTGCTACTAATCTTCGTAAGGTTTACTCAGACATTGGGATTATACACCAAACATCATGTGTGGACACACCACAACAAAATGGACGAGTCGAACGGAAACACAGACACATTTTGAATGTAGCACGGGCACTACGCTTTCAAGCTCATCTTCCCATTGAATTTTGGGGAGAATGTGTTCTCACTGCTGTTCATCTAATCAACAGGACCCCGACACCTCTTCTTCAAGGACAGACTCCATTTGAACGCCTTTTTAATCGTACACCAAACTACGATCACATTCGTGTCTTCGGATGCCTTTGTTATGCTCATCCACGTCCCAAATCGTCAGACAAGTTTGCTGCAAGGTCAGTCCGATGCCTGTTTCTGGGATACCCTTTTGGCAAGAAAGGATGGAGGCTTTATAACCTTGATACACAGACCATATTTGTCTCTAAAGATGTGGTATTTGAAGAAACCATATTTCCCTATGAAACCCAAACAGAAACTCCTACCAACATTGAAGTTTCCCAACTGATGCAGTCTCATGTTGAAGCAGAACCAACACCGGCTGCACACGACACATCTTCTTCCACTCAATCAGTTGATTGCGAAATTGCACCACATCCTACAACTCCTGCAGATGTTGACCAACGCTCTTTACCTTTGGTTGCACACTATGAACAGTCCATACTACCAGGAACTGTTACATCAGATAATCTAGTCGACCAACATGAACAGTCTCAAATACCATCAACTACTGCATCAGAAACTTTGGGTCGTGGTCATCGTTCTCGCCATCCTCCCAAATATCTCAAGGATTATACATGCACCAATGTCATAGCACATAATCCAGCAGCCTCTTCTACCTCCTCCAGTCTATCCTCAGGTATTCCTTATCCCATTGCTAACTTTGTTTCTTGTTCTAAATTTTCTCCCGAACATCAACAGTTTCTTGCTGCCATTTCTTCTGGAGTCGAACCTAAATCATTCAAAGAAGCTGTCACAGATGAACGATGGCGTTTAGCAATGCGAAAGGAAATTGATGCACTTGAGCAAAACAAAACATGGGAGCTTACTTCTTTGCCACCTGGTAAACGTGCAATCCCTTGTAAGTGGGTCTACCGCATCAAATACAATTCAGATGGTACTGTGGAGCGATTCAAAGCACGGCTGGTAATTGCTGGTAATAATCAAATACCTGGCGAAGATTACTTTGACACATATGCTCCTGTAGCAAAGATGGTTAGTGTGAGGACACTTCTGGCAGTAGCAGTTGCCAAGAAGTGGAAATTATACCAGTTAGATGTTACAAACGCCTTCTTACACGGAGATCTTAAAGAGGAAGTTTATATGCGAGTTCCTCAAGGCTTCCAGCATCACAAACCCCATCAAGTATGCCGCTTATATAAATCACTCTATGGATTGCGACAGTCCCCCAGAAATTGGTTTGCTAAGTTGCGGTCATCTCTTGAGTCCTACGGTTTTACTCAATCTAAGGCTGATTATACTCTATTCACCTTACACAAGAATGGTCACTTCATCGCTCTTCTCATCTATGTTGATGATATTATCTTAACTGGGGATGATGCAACCACATGCAATGCTGTCAAAACTTTCCTCCACTCATGCTTCCATATCAAAGATTTGGGGATTTTAAAATATTTTCTTGGAATAGAAATGGCTCACAGTTCTTCTGGTCTCTTTCTAAGCCAACGAAAATATGCTCTCGACATATTGGAAGATGCTGGCCTCCTTGCATGCAAACCTTGTGACTTTCCTCTTGAAACAAATCATAAACTTGCTATTACAGAAAGTCCCACTTTCTCGGATCCAGCACGGTACAGAAGGCTCATAGGACGTCTAGTTTATCTGACTATTACCAGACCCGAGTTAAGCTACTTCGTCCATGTTTTATCGCAATTCATGCAGAATCCCACCGAAGCTCAATATGAAGCTGTCTTACGTATTTTGCGATACATAAAAGCTAACCCCGGTCAAGGATTACTGCTTCAATCAGAAAATGACCTTCTTCTTCGAGCTTATTCTGATTCCGATTGGGCTAGCTGTCCACTTACCAGGCGATCAGTCACAGGCTATTTTATTATGTTAGGCACTTCCCCTATCTCTTGGAAAACAAAGAAACAGCCTATAGTGTCACGCTCCTCTGCAGAGGCTGAATATCGCGCAATGGCAGCAGCCACAGCTGAGTTATTATGGATCAAATCGTTCTTAAACTCTCTTGATGTTCCCCATTCACAACCAATGCTTTTACATTGTGATAACCAATCTGCTATGCAAATAGCTGCTAATCCAGTGTTCCACGAACGCACCAAGCATATAGAAATCGATTGTCATTTTGTGCGAGATCATGTTTTACGAAATACAATTGCTACTTCTTATGTTCGTTCCGATCAGCAGATTGCAGACATTTTTACCAAAGCCCTTGGCATGAAGCAATTCGGTTTTCTTCGCAGCAAGTTGGGCATTTCTTCATTACATGCTCCAACTTGAGGGGGAGTGTTAGGATAAGATCACCTTTGATCTTATTCTTCAACTAATGAAGACCAAGTCTTTAGGAAGAGTTTGTTAATATCTTGTATCTGTATAGTTTGGTTAAGATAGTTTGTTTGTTCTCCATATAGTATTGTTACGATAGTATTAGTATTGTTACGATAGTTTGTTATCGTTTGTTTCAGTTTGTTGTCATTTGTATATATAATTACCTATCTGCCACAAAGCAATACAACATTTATCATTCAATCCTTTCATACTTTTCTATAGTATTGCTTACTATTTTGAAACACGAGTTACAATCTACATTTGGCCAATTTGGAAAAAAAGAGTCCGCAATTTATTTTAATGTTTTTTTTTGGAGATATTTCATTCATCACTTCACGACTAATTTGATTCGAGATAAGTTCTGAAAATGGTAAATTTTCACCTGCTCAATTTTCTAACGCTAACTGAGCAATGATTGGTATGAGTTCACGATTTTGTGCGAAGGGAATTGGCATGCAATTAGGATTCATCATAGATATAACTTGACATGTGAGTGCTTTTCTAGAGAATGGGAATTTTTGTTGTTTGAGAATAAATACTCGAGTTTATTATAGTTTGAGCATTATTTTGGGAAACCATTGATTTGGGGAATTAGGTCAAGTCACGCTTGATTATTGTGACTTGTCCATGTAGTTTAGTAAGGGGAATTACAAGTTATAAAGGCAATTTTGGAATGCTGGTTCGACACAGCCAAATGGAGATGAGTGTAACTTGTTTGGATTTGTTTAATGGGCCACAAATTCAAGAGTGTAGCATGTCCAATTTAGAACTCATGACATTGAATCAAATGATGATAGCTCAGTTGGGGTTAAGGAATTAAGCAGGTAGGGGTGAGAGTATATATTCGATTCTCTCTAATATTATCTTTGGGAGGGATTTAAAAACTTAATTCCGGGATCCGTTTTGAATTGTGCGAAATGATGAACCGATTGGAATATTTAAAAAAAAAAAAAACTCATGACATCGAGAACTCTACTACCTCCAGACCTATGGGTTCTCTTATCTTATTATCAATTTGTGCTCCAACTTTTGTGAGCATACCTCTGTTCAGGGAAAAAAAATTAATATGATCCGGGCCCATGAAATCTTTCCCTGGTCCCACTCACAATCAATTTTTTCTTTTGACCATTTTGTCCCTGCTTTTCCTTTGATTTTTCTGTTTTGCCCTTTACATGTGAGAGGGAGCATTTATACATTTTATGGGCCTGGCCCATAGAATAACTTCTCTCATTCAGGGGTTCAGATCATCCAATCCATTTAGTTGAGTGATCCAATCCTAAGAATGCCGAGCCTTATCGCTATCTTCATTATCAAAAAGTTAAAATTGAGAAGCAAGTCGAAACCAAAATATTTTGAGTGCTATGAGAGTATCAAAAATTTTGTATATCTTTTATTAAATATGACAAAAAAATAATATATTTACATGTTTGTTGCTACTCACGGCAAGTGCACCGATCGTACAAGTAATATATGATTAAGTAAGAGATCGTTCCCACGAGGATTACGGTTCAAGCACTAATTCACTATCGCAAACTTAGTTGGACAATCGAAGTTGTATTCGGAAACAGGATTTGAATTGCAAAAATTAAAATATTAAATATTAAAGCTAATTACTCGCAAGAATTAAAAACAAGAAATTAAAGATGTGATTTAACTAATAAAATAAAAACGTAGCTAGGGGTTCGATTTCATTTAATCTCCTTATTACGTTTGAATTCCTTCTTAATGTTAATTGTCCTTAGTATCAATCTAATCAATTCTTTCGCATGTTATTAGAGCTCAATCCCTTGTTACTCTAAAACCTTTACAATATTGGAAGAACCCTAGTTCCCCGGTTATTCCCCAAGCATGCAAGCATTAAGTTCAAGAATCTTAAAGATTACGCAAACCCTATGTCTATCCCTAGAATCATAGCGTTTACGATGAAGTTATCAGATATGGATCACACACCAACATTCCTATTGTCATGCATTCACCGATGATCATTATATAAGATTCAAGCCTATATAAAGCATTAAAAACAGATAACTTCATTCATGATAAAAAGGAAAATTAACGTACGAATTGTTCAAAGCATAATAAATCGACTAAAATCCATCTAACCCTAACTACTTAAAGAACTAGCCGGACATGGCAAAATCAAGAACAAAAGAAAATAGAAAAGCTCCCCCAAACTCCATAAGTGATTGGTGGATCTTCAATATCTCCAGTGAACACTTGACGTTGATCCGTCTCCGCCGCTCACGAACATGAATCTGATGTTCCTCCGCGTTCCTTCAGCCTCCAAGCACCCAAGATTTGTTTAGCAATGTAAAAGCTATGTATTTCTGGTCCTCAATGGCCCTTTTATTGGCCAAGAGATCGTATCCTAGTAGAAAACTCGAATGGGCCTGAGTTGGATTTGTCTGGGCGCTTAAGCCTGTTGTAGCGCGCTTAAGCGCCCTAGGACAGTGAATTCTGACTCGCGTTGAGCGCTGAAGCGCTCTGGAGGGAGCTTTAGCGCGCTCCTCGCGACAACTTTTTCTTCTTGTAGCGCGCTTAAGCCCTGAGTTGGGGGCTTAAGCGCCCAGAGGCAGTAGCTATTTGCGTTTTTAGGGAGCTTAAGCTTCTGAATGGGGGCTTAAGCTCCATCTTCTAACAACTTGGGAATCTTGATAAGATCATCAAATATTTTTGTTTTGCTTCCCAACCATCCATATCTTATCTGATTTGATCTCCCTTTATCCAAATCTTCATATTTGAATCATTTGTTATCAATCCCTTTAAAAATAACAAATATATTAATTAGTTCCAACAAACAGATAATGTTCATGATTAGTAAATTAAAGCCTAGTTTTTGACTTATTTAACTTGATATTTTATATTAATTTAGTCTATAAAATAAGATAAACTAAAGGTTTATCAAACAATTCCCAGATTTGAACATTGCTGTCCTCAGCAATTAATTAGAATAAAACTATGGGAAAGTTTGGAGAGGGCTAGTCATGCTTAATGAATATCAGGCAGAAAACTGATCAATAATGA
This sequence comes from Gastrolobium bilobum, assembly GCF_033153095.1. NCBI lineage: Eukaryota > Viridiplantae > Streptophyta > Magnoliopsida > Fabales > Fabaceae > Gastrolobium > Gastrolobium bilobum. The sequence goes on along the minus strand of NW_026896352.1, from coordinate 4,528 downwards.
GATATCAAAGTATTCAGACTTATTAAAAATCAATGACACATCAATTTCAAGCAAACAGCCATAATTCACCAGTCATAAAATCATAACATGCGTTCTCAAAAGAAATAGTAGTACAATTTAATTTCCACAACACCCTCTCACTGAATTTTTATTTATTCACTCATACTTAGTGTTTAAGGGTATGTGTTTCACTCTTACTTTACTGAATTAACACTACCATAAGCTTGTTTATATTCTCACTCTCCACAGTCTTACTAGTATACAAAGTCAATCAAGAGGTCTTTGTTAAGGTTGTAACGTGGCTTCGGTACAAGGAAAGGAATCATCTGGGTAAGTGGCTTAAGATAACTGATCACAATTCAACTTCAAAGAGGAACTAGTTTAACTGTTCAACATATAGTAAACAGATTTCTCTTATTTTCCTCCTCTTTTCTTCTCCCACTTATTCATATAATGTAAGTCCTTATTTCTTTTCCTTCTTCCTTCTGTTTTTCTTTTTCTGTTTTTGTACAGATAAACAGTTCAACCTTTTTCTTTTCATTTCCTTTTTCCACCACTTTGTGGCAATTTCCCTCTTTTCACCTTTTTCTCCCATACACTTAGAGTTTGATTTTCTCTTTTTGTTTCAATCCTATCCAGTTCCTCATTTAATTTTGAGAATTAATCAGTTCAGGTGAGGATGTGTATGGAATGGCTATTCATAATGTACTGTCAATGAACAAACAGGCCTCAGCTCAAAAGGGCTTAATCTAAGAATAAACCTTCAGGGTGGCTATTTGGCTATCTAGCTTTTAAAAAGAACTGCCTCTATCATTTCAACAATTGTATACTACAGACCATTTCAAAGAGAAACAAAACAAGTTCTAGAGTGATTCAACAATAAAGTTCACACCACTAAAAAATTCTGTTTAGGCTCAAAAGCTTACGGCGAAGGATGTGAGACTTATTTTCCACTCTCTCTTTGATTACTCTAGTTATTCTTCTCTTATTCCAGTGAACTATGAAGTATGCTTGACTGACGCTCATTTATGTACGAAAATAAAATTTATTTACATCATTATACTCTTGATATCAACTATCAACCAATTTCATGTAATTATTCATTGTGCATCCATATCAAGCACAATGGAAAATCTCTTAAGATCCACTAATTATTTATTGACTAAGATGGAAGGGGTCTTAAAAATAATCTAAAACTTCAAATATTAAAGTAAACTATTATATATGAAAACTCAATATAAACTAATACTTAATCAAAATAATTCTAAATTAAACTAATACTAAATAATATAAAAATAATGAACTATAATATGAAAATAATATTAAGAAACTCCCCTGAAAAACTGCATTTGTAATTTGGATATTTCTGTGTACTCCGTGTAATCATGAGTTTCTCCTTCCGACCATGTGAAGTTTATAGTCTGATAAATTGCGTGGGTACCCATTCCCAGATTTAAATCTTGCTGTCCTCAGCAATAAATTTAAATCTAAAAAGAATCCTAAGCAAGATTTCAGAAAAAAAAAATGATACTGTACTCTGCACACATGTCACAGATAAAGAAACTACGTCAGCATGTCATATATCCAAAAAAAATCAGTCATGTGAGGATCAGTCTCAATATACATCTCATGTCAACATGCACTAGACTAACAGTAAAAACAGCAAAAATAAGAAAAATGAACAAATCATAAAGTCTGAAAACTGATAGGAGGGTCAATCCTCCTCCATATCAGTGGTGGGTGTGTCGTAGTCCTCTGCATCCTGCTCAGCCTCGGCTCCATCATCAGTAGCATCAACATCATCAGTGTGTATGTCAGTGCGGTCCAGTGTGATGTCAGTAGTCATGTCGGCCTCAGCGGGGTCGACAGCAGCAGTATCAGCAGCAACAGTGTCATCAGCAGCATGTGTGGAGGTCGTGCCTGTCGCCTCCTCATCAGATCCAGTATATGCTGGATACTCAAAGGGTAATGCATGTCGATCCTGCTGTCTGCATAACTCCACCATCTGTGCACTCATGTAATCCTGAAAGGCCATCTGCCTGCTCTGAGAGTACCGAGCTCTCCTCTGCATAGATCCCTGCTGGCGTTGCAGTGATTGCACCGCTTCCCATATAGCAGGGAGATCTGGCTGTCTTCCCTGCTGAACATGCTGTGTTGGGGGTGCTGGAGGGATACCCATGGTGTAGTTAATGAAAGCAGCATGAATAGGGGGCACACTTCCACCGGCTTGTGTTGGTGGGTATCTCTACTCCCGCTTTTTGGCACAAGGTCTGAATAAGGGAGCTGTGTGCAAGAGCAGCTTTCTGAGATTTATGATGGGCAAAATCATAAATACCATCTGCCAACAGCCAAGGAAGGTCCACTGTACCACCAGTCATAATGGTGTAAATGAGAGCTGCTTTGCTGACCTGAACTTCAGAAGTATGAGTGGTAGGGAGGATGTTGTTGATGATAAACTGGAACCATATCTTAGCTACTGCATTCAGCTGTCTTATCTTTAACAGCTTGGGACGGCGGCTATCTGCAGTTAGCTCCCAATTTTGCTCTGGAAGTGCAATGGTTTGCAGAATAGGTCTTGCCTCTTCCACTGGATTCCAGGTATCATGATCATTGCCTCTCACAGGCCCATACTCAAGCCTACTGAGTAGCCTTCTGTAATCACACAGTGCTGTTCTATGATGATGGGCTGTCTTCAAATGTTCCTGTAATGCATCTGCATCATAGAATATGCTCTTGCCCCTGACATAACTCTTGTATATCCGCCTTGCCCCTTTCTCAAAATTGTAGGCATTTGCGTAAAACTCCTTGCAAATTGTGCCGGAGCTATCTGTCAGTGATATTGCGTAAGAGTTCCACCTCCTGCGGATTAAGTTGTTGTAGAAATCTGGGTGCTCTCCGTCATTCAGCACCATTTTCCTTTCCCGAATGATGGGTTTGGCTGCCACAATTTTGTATCTCTCTTCATGCTCAGCTGTTGTGAACCTATGTGAGTCAAAATCCGGAGGGGGGTGGAGCTAGATGCAGCCCCTGTGGCCTTGGTTTTCCTTGCCCTCTTTCCCAAATTTTTATCTTTGGGTGCCATTCCTGAAAAACAGAAAGGTTTCCCAATTAGTTTAACTTCTGATAAACAATTCCCAGATTTGAGTCAGATATATTCTGAAATTTATGAGCATCTAAGGAATCAAAACTGGAATTATAATTATTTGCACTTGAGGATGCACATATGCATGTGGAGATTATTTGGCAGTAGATATGCTTAATGTGTGGCATTACTCATTCCAACTCATATCAAACAGTGTGGAAGCAAGCAATAATATTAGTAGTTTGCAAGGTGGTTCCAATCAATCCTAATTAACAGATTAAGACACAAAATGGTGATCTTCTTTTATGCTGTCCAAAACTAGAATTTCCAGATTTGCCTTAGTGCAAAATCTGGTTTATTCTCAAATCAAATTCATGTGTGTAACTCATACGAATTAGGTCTGCAGGATAAGTCATTCCTATATTAGAATATGAATATAAAAGTGATGAATGTATTCAACTTAATTAGGATCAATTGCACATATTCGAATAGCAACTCATCACCATCAACATATGCTATTCCTATATCAGTGTACATGTCAAAGGGAGTTATTACTAGAGTGCAATAACAAATGCTCATGGATTGCAAGTTTCCCATCACCACACAGTATTCATTCCTTTATTTTCACCATTCTCTTGTTATTCCCAATCGAAGTGTAGTGTGTTATGCAGAATTTTATTCAATTTGATCATTGCATATTGGGATATTGATTAAGTTCAGCCTCCATCTAAATCAAGATCCTTTAAACGTATCAATATGATGCCTTCTTAAGTCTAAAATTTAAGAGCCTAATTTCATACGGGCATTTTATCGAACATCAGGCATGCCTGTGGTTTCCATTCTTTTCCTAAAGTCAATGGTGAGTTTCAGAAACCGAATTCAAGACAAACCAACCAATTGATCGATAACAACATGAGTAACATCTCATAACTGATCACTGAAATATCCTCTGGGTTTAAGAACCCTAAATTTGGTTAAAGAACCCTTAATGTGGACATTTTCTTAAATCGAGAGGTCCTAATCAAAATGCATTCTTTTTCTCCTACATGATTTAGGCTGAGAAGTTCAAAGAATCAAAATTTGAAACGAAACTTCTAAATCATAAAGAGAATGGATGATGAACAGAAACCCTACCCATTGTATCCTATGAACTCATGTTTAAAGAAATAAGGTTTGAAATTCATACCTTACGGTTTCGTGTAAAATATCAGGTTGTGGGAAAATTACTCGTGGATGGTGACCGGAGGGGTGATGATGGTATTGACCGGAGACCGTGGTGGTCCGGTGGTGAGGTTGTAAGTGTGAGAGGGAGGTTATCGGCGTTCTTGATGAAAATGGGGGGCGTTCTTGTGCGGGAGTGTAAGTGTGAGGGGGGGAAGAAAGGTTTGGGCTTTTAAAATCTGGGCTGATAGGGTAGCGCTTAAGCGCGATTACGGGCGCTTAAGC